>NC_079197.1:182942088-183007088 GCF_029499605.1 Hyla sarda
CTGTGGTGGATGGAGCGAGACGTCCCAGATGTGCTCAATCGGATTCAGGGGAACTGGCGGCCAGTCCATAGCATCAATGCCTTCCTCTTGTAGGAACTGCTGACACACTCCAGCCACATGAGGTCTAGCATTGTCTTATATTAGGAGGAACCCAGTACCAACCTAATGGCAGTCAGGCTACCTCTGGCAAGCACATGGAGGGCTGTGCGGCCCCCAAAGAAATACCACCCCACACCATTACTGACCCACCACCAAACCGGTCATACTGGAGGATGTTGCAGGCAGCAGAACATTCTCCACGGTGTTTCCAGACTCTGTCACGTCTGTCACATGTGCTCAGTGTGAACTTGCTTTCATCTGTGAAGAGCACAGGGCGCCAGTGGCGAATTTGCCAATCTTGGTGTTCTCTGGCAAATGCCAAACATCCTGCACGGTGTTGGACTGTAAGCACAGCCCCCACCTGTGGACGTCGGGCCCTCATACCACCCTCATGGAGTCTGTTTCTGACCGTTTGAGTGGACACATGCACATTTGTGGCCTGCTGGAGGTCATTTTGCAGGGCTCTGGCAGTGCTCCTCCTGCTCCTCCTTGCACACAGGTGGAGGTAGCGGTCCTGCTGCTGGGTTGTTGCCCTCCTATGGCCTCCTCCACGTCTCCTGATGTACTTGCCTGTCTCCTGGTAGCGCCTCCATGCTCTGGACACTACGCTGACAGACACAGCAAACCTTCTTGCCACAGCTCGCATTGATGTGCCATCCTGGATGAGCTGCACTACCTGAGCCACTTGTGTGGGTTGTAGACTTCGTCTCATGCTACCACTAGAGTGAAAGCACCGCCAGCATTCAAAAGTGACCAAAACATCAGCCAGGAAGCATAGGAATTGAGAAGTGGTCTGTGGTCACCACCTGCAGAACCACTCCTTTATTGGGGGTGTCTTGCTAATTGCCTATAATTTCCACGTGTTGTCTGTTCCATGTGAAATTGATTGTCAATCAGTGTTCTTCCTGAGTGGACAGTGGGATCTCACACAAGTGTCAGTGACTTGGAGTTACATTGTGTTGTGTGTTCCCTTTATTTTTTTGGAGCAGTGTATATAAAGAACCCGACACCTGTAATTGTTATACTTGGTCATAGGATGTATCTAATCTCTGTCACCAATTACAGGAGGATGTATCACAGTTTGAAAGACTAAGGCTGAGATCAGTGTTTCCTAGTAGATAGTATAAATGTAAATTTTTATTTTTACTATATTAAAAATGCTTTTTTTCTGCCTGGCAATGTGCTCACTACCAGGCAGACTTCCCCAGCAGGCACCACGTCACTGATGCCTGCTGGGGGGGACTTCCACCCTTAGTTCATCTACACAGGGTACCTCCAGCTGTTTCATCACTACAACTCCCAGCTTGCCCTGACATCTATTGGCTGTCAGGGCATGCTGGGAGTTGTAGTATTGAAACAGCTGGAGGCACCCTGTGTAGATAAACTATTAGATACATGCGGCGCTAGCCCGTCCCCTCCGTCTCCCCCCCCCACCCGCCATGCCCCGTTCCCTCCATCACAACACCCGCCCCCCCCAATTACACTTACTGCAGAGTCCGGCAGCAGGCGTGCAGGTACAGTGGCGGGGGCGACGAGGCGGCGGTGAGGGAGGGGACCTGGCGTGGCGATCTATGTCCTCACGAAGGGGGCGTGCCGTAGAGATCTGCGTCCAGCTCAGGGAGGGGAGATGAGGGAGGGGGCATAAACCTCCTCCCTCCCCTTGCTCTGCCCTCCCCCAGCTCTAGCTTCGGAAATCTTCGGAGAGCTGGGGGAGGAGCGGACGCATGGATCTACGGGGGCGCAAAAAACCACCTCACAGCGGCGGCGGCGATGAGCGGGAAAAGTGGCCTCCCAGCCAGTGAGATCTGATTGACAGGCAGGGAGCGAGCGCAGGCTGAATGAAAAAGGACCGATGCCCGGCCGCATCGGTCCTTTTTCAGGCGTGACGTCACACCAGGCTGCAGCCGGCCACTAGGAGGGAGACCCCTAGTGGCCGGTTTTCATATGTAAATTAAACTATTTTAATAATAATAATAAAAAAAAAAAAAGTATATTAGAGATATGTTGTAGTACATAAGTACTACAACATATCAAAAAATAAAGTTGGTGACAGTGCCCATTTAAAATGGAGAGCACTGTGTTTGTGATGTCAGCAGAGAGCTCTGTGTTCCAAAAAGAAAATAATTTCCTCTGTAGTATTCAGCAGCTAATAAGTACTGGAAGGATTAAGATTTTTTTTTTATAGAAGTCATTTACAAATCTGTTTAACTTTCTGGCACCAGTTGATTAAAAAAAATAAAAATAAAAAAGTTTTCCACCGGAGTACCCCTTTAAACAGATTTGTAAATTGCTTCTATTAAAAAATATTTTTTTTTTTCTATCCACAGTGCTCTCTGCTGACACCTCTGTCTTTATCAGGAACTGTCCAGAGCAGGAGAGGTTTACTATGAGGATTTGCTCCTGTTCTGGACAGTTCCTGATATGGACAAAGGTGTCAGCAGAGAGCACTGTGGTCAGACAGAAAAAAAAAGAAGCCCCAAAACAAAAGAACTTTCTCTTTAATATACAACCACTAATAAGTACTGGAAGAATACATATTTTTTAATAGAAGTAATTTACAATTCTGGTTAACTTTCTGGCACCAGTTGATTAAAATAATTTATTTTTCCCCACTGGAGTACCCCTTTAACACATAAGACAGACCATGTGCAGTAAGCCCAACATTGCGCACAACACAATAGACTTATTGGGAGTATCACACATACAAGGCTTAGATACAAAATCTCAGGAGGCAGTAAGACGCACGAGAGGCACGAGATCGGAATAATATCTTCGCCTCTCCTGAACGTCTTAAAGAATGTTCTGTGTTTCCTCTATCTGGCGACACGATAATTGGTGAGGCGACAATTAGGCAGAACGATACAATGTATCCATCCCGTAACCTTATTTGTGAGTTAATTGCATCGCGCGACCGGAGAGGGAAATGGCGGCTGGACCGCGTTAAATGCCGCTCTATCCAAAAATAACTCCTCGCGGTGAAAGCTGCGAACAGACGCCACTTCATTAGGACGCAACGATAAACGGTGAAAAATAAAATCAGCAATTACGGCTTTATAGTGAGGCTGGGGGGGGGGACCATGGCGCCATTTATTAAGTGAAATTATAAGGGTGACTGTAACAACCCAGTGATTCCCAACCTGTTGCTTTCAAGCAGCTATGGAACTACAACTCTCAGCATGCCCTGACAGTCTGTAGAGCTTGGGGTTGTAGATGTGCAACAGCTAGAGCAGTGTTTTGCAACCAGTTGCAAAACTACAACTCCCAGCATGCCCGGACAGCCATTCCCAACTAGGGTGCTTCCAGCTTTTGCAAAACTACAACTCCCAGCGTGCCCGGACAGCTTTTCTTAACTGGGGCTCTTGAGCTGTGGCAAAACGATGGCTGCCAGGGCATGCTGGGAGTTGTGGTTTTGCAACAGCTGGAGCGATGCGGTGTGGGAAACACTGATCTTAAAAATAATCTCCCGTCTGGGAATGTCTAGTTGCCCCAAACTACCACTCCCAACATGCCCTTCCACCTCACATCCTATTGGACATTGCATTATGCAGGCAACTTAATAAAATAAAGAGTAATGCTCTGCAGCCTCCATCTATTATACTGCATTCAGCTTCCTCCTGTGCCTTCTCCCCTTCACTGTGTTCCCCAAAATGTGTCTCTCTAGCTATTGGTGAACTACTACTCCCAGCAATTAAAGAAGGCATGGCATGCTGAGAAATGCAGTCTATGTCTGCTAGGGCATGCTGTGAGTTGTAGTTTTGCAACAGCTTCAGGGCCACACTTTAAAGACCTAGGTCAGTGTTTCCCAACCAGGGTGCCTCCAGCTGTTGCAAAACTACAACTCCCAGCATACCACAGTTTGAAGACCTAGGTCAGTGTTTCCCAACCAGGGCGCCTCCAGCTGTTGCAAAACTACAACTCCCAGCATACCACAGTTTGAAGACCTAGGTCAGTGTTTCCCAACCAGGGCGCCTCCAGCTGTTGCAAAACTACAACTCCCAGCATACCACAGTTTGAAGACCTAGGTCAGTGTTTCCCAACCAGGGTGCCTCCAGCTGTTGCAAAACTACAACTCCCAGCATACCTGGACAGTCTTCAGCACTTTGGATAGAAACCCCCCTAGAGGAGGAAACCTCTAGGGAACCATGGCTGGAGGACTGCCCTTCCCTTGAGTTTAGGGCAGTGTTTCCCAACCAGTGTGCCTCCAGCTGTTGCAAGACTACAAAGCCAAACATGCCCGGACAACCATCAGCACTTTGGAGAGAAAACGCCCCCTAAAGCACGAAATCTCTAGGAAACCATGTCTGGAGGATTGTCCTTACCTTGAGTTTAGGGCAGTGTTTCTCAACCAGCGTGCCTCCAGCTGTTGCAAAACTACAACTCCCAGCATACCTGGACAGTCTTCAGCACTTTGGATAGAAACCCCCCTAGAGGAGGAAACCTCTAGGAAACCATGGCTGGAGGACTTCCCTTCCCTTGAGTTTAGGGCAGTGTTTCCCAACAAGTGTGCCTCCAGCTGTTGCAAAACTACAACTCCCAGCATACCTGGACAGTCTTCAGCACTTTGGATAGAAACCCCCCTAGAGGAGGAAACCTCTAGGAAACCATGGCTGGAGGACTTCCCTTCCCTTGAGTTTAGGGCAGTGTTTCCCAACAAGTGTGCCTCCAGCTGTTGCAAGACTACAAAGCCAAGCATGCCTGGACAGCCTTCAGCACTTTGGAGAGAAAACGCCCCCTAGAGCAGGAAACCTCTAGGAAACCATGGCTGGAGGATTGTCCTTACCTTGAGTTTAGGGCAGTGTTTCCCAACCAGCGTGCCTCCAGCTGTTGCAAAACTACAACTCCCAGCATACCTGGACAGTCTTCAGCACTTTGGATAGAAACACACCTAGAGGAGGAAACCTCTAGGAAACCATGGCTGGAGGACTTCCCTTCCCTTGAGTTTAGGGCAGTGTTTCCCAACAAGTGTGCCTCCAGCTTTTGCAAGACTACAAAGCCAAGCATGCCCGGACAGCCTTCAGCACTTTGGAGAGAAAGCGCCCCCTAGGGCAGGAAACCTCTAGGAAACCATGGCTGGAGGATTGTCCTTACTTTGAGTTTAGGGCAGTGTTTCCCAACCAGCGTGCCTCCAGCTGTTGCAAAACTACAACTCCCAGCATGCCCAGACAGCCGACGGCTGTCTGGGCATGCTGGGAGTTGTAGTTTTGCAACAGCTGGAGGCACCCTTATTGGACAACGATGGGTGCTGGTTAGGAGATGTTGAAGAAAGGCAATGGTTTTCAACCTGTGGCTCTGTAGTTACAAACTACAACTCCCAGCATGCCCTGACCGTACACCTTATTGTTTTTGACAATGCAACAGAATGTCAGTCTCTCCGGTAGACGGATTCAGGGGGCGATGCTCTGCAGCCCCCATCTTCTTGTAATGTATTCGTCTTCCTCTTGCGCTGGCTGCTCCGGGTGACAGTTCTGCTTTGTCAGTAACACATTATTACAAGCGCTACCTCTGTTGCGTCGATCATCCCGCTGCTGAGCTCAGCGACTTTAACATAATTTTCCAGTGTTCATTTTGCTTTTCACACTCGAATTACGAGACATTGTTTGCTCCACGAGGGACGGCTGCCCAAATGAGATCACAGTCGCCGATCAGGAGGAAGTTCAATCAAAGGCTGAATCACATAGATTACCGATGTCAATCACCGCGCCAAAGTGTTACAGGAGGCAATCTCATCTATTGTGGTGTCGGACGGAGACGTAAGAGGCAATAAACGCAGGCGAGATGCGGGAATGGACAGGAACTCCGCGCGTCCGATGGCGCCTCCGATGGTTTTCTGCATTACAGATAGAAAAACATTTTAAAACTCTCTAAATCGAAAGTTATTGCAACTTTATAAAAGCTGACGGAATGTGACGAATGCAACTTTTATTTCATCTAAATTAATCAACTAAAAGGAAAAAGAAAAAAAGAAACAAAAAGAAACAATCAAAATAATAAATAACTGCTACAAATAAAAGTGTTGTTAACCTATAGACAAAATAACATTCCAGAGTCCAGAAGGTGAAGGTAGCATAATGAAGATATTAAAGGGAGGGAAAGGGTAAAAAAATAAATAAAAAATAAATAAATAAATAATATATTATGATGCACATAGACCCTTATGAAATGTAATGGTAACTGTTACGCCGAGCGCTCCGGGTCCCCGCTCCTCCCCGGAGCGCTCGCTACACTCTCGCTCCCGCAGCACCCCGGTCAGATCCACTGACCGGGTGCGCTGCGATACCGCCTCCAGCCGGGATGCGATTCGCGATGCGGGTAGCGCCCGCTCGCGATGCGCACCCCGGCTCCCGTACCTGACTCGCTCTCCGTCGGTCCTGTCCCGGCGCGCGCGGCCCCGCTCCCTAGGGCGCGCGCGCGCCGGGTCTCTGCGATTTAAAGGGCCACTGCGCCGCTGATTGGCGCAGTGGTTCTAATCAGTGTGTTCACCTGTGCACTCCCTATGTATACCTCACTTCCCCTGCACTCCCTCGCCGGATCTTGTTGCCATCGTGCCAGTGAAAGCGTTCCCTTGTGTGTTCCTAGCCTGTGTTCCAGACCTCCTGCCGTTGCCCCTGACTACGATCCTTGCTGCCTGCCCCGACCTTCTGCTACGTCCGACCTTGCTTTTGTCTACTCCCTTGTACCGCGCCTATCTTCAGCAGCCAGAGAGGTTGAGCCGTTGCTAGTGGATACGACCTGGTCACTACCGCCGCAGCAAGACCATCCCGCTTTGCGGCGGGCTCTGGTGAACACCAGTAGTGACTTAGAACCGGTCCACTAGCACGGTCCACGCCAATCCCTCTCTGGCACAGAGGATCCACCTCCTGCCAGCCGGCATCGTGACAGTAGATCCGGCCATGGATCCCGCTGAAGTTCCTCTGCCAGTTGTCGCCGACCTCACCACGGTGGTCGCCCAGCAGTCACAACAGATAGCGCAACAAGGCCACCAGCTGTCTCAACTGACCGTGATGCTACAGCAGCTACTACCACAGCTTCAGCAATCATCTCCTCCGCCAGCTCCTGCACCTCCTCCGCAGCGAGTGGCCGCCTCAGACCTACGACTATCCTTGCCGGATAAATTTGATGGGGACTCTAAGTTTTGCCGTGGCTTTCTTTCACAATGTTCCCTGCACTTGGAGATGATGTCGGACCAGTTTCCTACTGAAAGGTCTAAGGTGGCTTTCGTAGTCAGCCTTCTGTCTGGAAAAGCTCTGTCATGGGCCACACCGCTCTGGGACCGCAATGACCCCGTCACTGCCTCTGTACACTCCTTCTTCTCGGAAATTCGAAGTGTCTTTGAGGAACCTGCCCGAGCCTCTTCTGCTGAGACTGCCCTGTTGAACCTGGTCCAGGGTAATTCTTCCGTTGGCGAGTACGCCGTTCAATTCCGTACTCTTGCTTCCGAATTATCCTGGAATAATGAGGCCCTCTGCGCGACCTTTAAAAAAGGCCTATCCAGCAACATTAAAGATGTTCTGGCCACACGAGAAATTCCTGCTAACCTACATGAACTCATTCATCTAGCCACTCGCATTGACATGCGTTTTTCCGAAAGGCGTCAGGAGCTCCGCCAGGATATGGACTTTGTTCGCACGAGGCGTTTTTTCTCCCCGGCTCCTCTCTCCTCTGGTCCTCTGCAATCCGTTCCTGTGCCTCCCGCCGTGGAGGCTATGCAAGTTGACCGGTCTCGCCTGACACCTCAAGAGAGGACACGACGCCGCATGGAGAATCTCTGCCTGTACTGTGCCGGTACCGAACACTTCCTGAAGGATTGTCCTATCCGTCCTCCCCGCCTGGAAAGACGTACGCTGACTCCGCACAAAGGTGAAACTGTCCTTGATGTCAACTCTGCTTCTCCACGTCTTACTGTGCCTGTGCGGATATCTGCCTCTACCTTCTCCTTCTCCACTAAGGCCTTCTTGGATTCCGGATCTGCAGGAAACTTTATTTTGGCCTCTCTCATCAACAGGTTCAACATCCCAGTGACCAGTCTCGCCAGACCTCTCTACATCAATTGCGTTAACAATGAAAGATTGGACTGTGCCGTGCGTTACCGCACGGAACCCCTCCTAATGTGCATCGGACCTCATCACGAAAAAATTGAGTTCTTGGTCCTCTCCAATTGCACTTCCGAAATTCTCCTTGGACTACCCTGGCTTCAACACCATTCCCCAACCCTGGATTGGTCCACAGGGGAGATCAAGAGTTGGGGTACCTCTTGTTTCAAGGACTGCCTTAAACCGGTTCCCAGTACTCCCTGCCGTGACCCTGTGGTTCCCCCTGTAACCGGTCTCCCTAAGGCCTATATGGACTTTGCGGATGTTTTTTGCAAAAAACAAGCTGAGACTTTTCCTCCTCACAGGCCTTATGACTGTCCTATTGACCTCCTCCCGGGCACTACTCCACCCCGGGGCAGAATTTATCCTCTGTCCGCCCCAGAGACTCTTGCTATGTCTGAGTACATCCAGGAAAATTTAAAAAGAGGCTTTATCCGCAAATCCTCCTCTCCCGCCGGAGCTGGATTTTTCTTTGTGTCCAAAAAAGATGGCTCCCTACGTCCTTGCATTGACTACCGCGGTCTTAATAAAATCACGATAAAGAACCGCTACCCTCTACCTCTTATCTCTGAACTCTTTGATCGCCTCCAAGGTGCCCACATCTTTACCAAACTGGACTTAAGAGGTGCTTATAATCTCATCCGCATCAGGGAGGGGGATGAATGGAAAACGGCATTTAACACTAGAGATGGACACTTTGAGTATCTGGTCATGCCCTTTGGCCTGTGCAACGGCCCTGCCGTCTTCCAAGACTTTGTTAATGAAATTTTTCGTGATCTCTTATATTCCTGTGTTGTTGTGTATCTGGACGATATTCTGATTTTTTCTGCCAACCTAGAAGAACACGGCCAGCATGTCCGTATGGTTCTTCAGAGACTTCGTGACAATCAACTTTATGCCAAAATGGAGAAATGTCTGTTTGAATGTCAATCTCTTCCTTTCCTAGGATACTTGGTCTCTGGCCAGGGACTACAAATGGATCCAGACAAACTCTCTGCCGTCTTAGATTGGCCACGCCCCTCCGGACTCCGTGCTATCCAACGTTTTTTGGGGTTCGCCAATTATTACAGACAATTTATTCCACATTTTTCCACCATTGTGGCTCCTATCGTGGCTTTAACCAAGAAGAATGCCAATCCTAAGTCATGGCCTCCTCAAGCGGAAGACGCCTTTAAACATCTCAAGTCTGCCTTTTCTTCTGCTCCCGTGCTCTCCAGACCTGACCCATCTAAACCCTTCCTATTGGAGGTTGATGCCTCCTCAGTAGGAGCTGGAGCGGTCCTTCTACAAAAAAATTCTTCCGGGCATGCTGTTACTTGTGGGTTTTTTTCTAGGACCTTCTCTCCGGCGGAGAGGAACTACTCCATCGGGGATCGAGAGCTTCTGGCCATTAAATTAGCACTTGAGGAATGGAGGCATCTGCTGGAGGGATCAAAATTTCCAATTATTATTTACACCGATCACAAGAATCTCTCCTATCTCCTGTCTGCCCAACGGCTGAATCCTCGCCAGGCCAGGTGGTCTCTGTTCTTTGCCCGGTTTAATTTTGAAATTCACTTTCGCCCTGCCGATAAGAACATTAGGGCCGATGCTCTCTCTCGTTCCTCGGATGCCTCGGAAGTAGAGCTCTCTCCGCAACACATTATTCCTCCGGATTGCCTGATCTCCACTTCTCCAGCCTCCATCAGGCAAACTACTCCAGGGAAGACCTTCGTCTCTCCACGCCAACGCCTCGGAATCCTCAAATGGGGTCACTCCTCCCATCTCGCAGGCCATGCGGGCATCAAGAAATCCGTGCAACTCATCTCTCGTTTCTATTGGTGGCCGACTCTGGAGACGGATGTTGTTGATTTTGTGCGGGCCTGCACTGTCTGTGCCCGGGATAAGACTCCTCGCCAGAAGCCCGCTGGTCTTCTTCATCCTCTGCCTGTTCCCGAACAGCCTTGGTCTCTGATTGGTATGGACTTTATTACAGACTTACCCCCATCCCGTGGCAACACTGTTGTTTGGGTGGTCGTTGATCGATTTTCCAAGATGGCACATTTTATTCCTCTTCCTGGTCTTCCTTCAGCGCCTCAGTTGGCAAAACAATTTTTTGTACACATTTTTCGTCTTCACGGGTTGCCCACGCAGATCGTCTCGGATAGAGGCGTCCAATTCGTGTCAAAATTCTGGAGGGCTCTCTGTAAACAACTCAAGATTAAATTAAACTTTTCTTCTGCTTATCATCCTCAATCCAATGGGCAAGTAGAAAGAATTAACCAGGTCCTGGGTGACTATTTACGGCATTTTGTTTCCTCCCACCAGGATGACTGGGCAGACCTTCTACCATGGGCCGAATTCTCGTACAACTTCAGAGTCTCTGAATCTTCTTCCAAATCCCCATTTTTCGTGGTGTACGGCCGTCACCCTCTTCCCCCCCTCCCTACTCCCTTGCCCTCTGGTTTGCCCGCTGTGGATGAAATAACTCGTGATCTTTCCACCATATGGAAAGAGACCCAAAATTCTCTCTTACAGGCTTCATCACGCATGAAGAAGTTTGCTGATAAGAAAAGAAGAGCTCCCCCCATTTTTTCTCCCGGAGACAAGGTATGGCTCTCCGCTAAATATGTCCGCTTCCGTGTTCCCAGCTACAAATTGGGACCACGCTATCTTGGTCCTTTCAAAATTTTGTGCCAGATTAATCCTGTCTCTTATAAACTTCTTCTCCCTCCTTCTCTTCGTATTCCTAATGCCTTTCACGTTTCTCTTCTTAAACCACTCATCATCAACCGTTTCTCTCCTAAACTTATCTCTCCCACTCCTGTCTCCGGTTCTTCGGACATCTTTCCTGTAAAGGAGATACTGGCCTCCAAAAAGGTCAGAGGAAAAACCTTCTTTTTGGTTGACTGGGAGGGCTGTGGCCCTGAAGAGAGATCCTGGGAACCTGAGGACAATATCCTAGATAAAAATCTGGTCCTCAGGTTCTCAGGCTCCAAGAAGAGGGGGAGACCCAAGGGGGGGGTACTGTTACGCCGAGCGCTCCGGGTCCCCGCTCCTCCCCGGAGCGCTCGCTACACTCTCGCTCCCGCAGCGCCCCGGTCAGATCCACTGACCGGGTGCGCTGCGATACCGCCTCCAGCCGGGATGCGATTCGCGATGCGGGTAGCGCCCGCTCGCAATGCGCACCCCGGCTCCCGTACCTGACTCGCTCTCCGTCGGTCCTGTCCCGGCGCGCGCGGCCCCGCTCCCTAGGGCGCGCGCGCGCCGGGTCTCTGCGATTTAAAGGGCCACTGCGCCGCTGATTGGCGCAGTGGTTCTAATCAGTGTGTTCACCTGTGCACTCCCTATGTATACCTCACTTCCCCTGCACTCCCTTGCCGGATCTTGTTGCCATCGTGCCTAGTGAAAGCGTTCCCTTGTGTGTTCCTAGCCTGTGTTCCAGACCTCCTGCCGTTGCCCCTGACTACGATCCTGCTGCCTGCCCCGACCTTCTGCTACGTCCGACCTTGCTTTTGTCTACTCCCTTGTACCGCGCCTATCTTCAGCAGCCAGAGAGGTTGAGCCGTTGCTAGTGGATACGACCTGGTCACTACCGCCGCAGCAAGACCATCCCGCTTTGCGGCGGGCTCTGGTGAACACCAGTAGTGACTTAGAACCGGTCCACTAGCACGGTCCACGCCAATCCCTCTCTGGCACAGAGGATCCACCTCCTGCCAGCCGGCATCGTGACAGTAACAATATATAATGCAGAACAACCAGTCAGGCTAAGGTAACAAATCCTTACACCCCATATAGTAAACTACAGCACACACAACTAAACCCAACATCTCACAAAATGTATTATTCACTGATCCTGAGATATATATATCCTGTATTATACTCCAGAGCTGTACTCACTATTCTGCTGGTGAGGTCACTGTGTACATACATTACATTACTTATCCTGTACTGATCCTGAGTTATATCCTGTATTATACTCCAGAGCTGCACTCACTATTCTGCTGGTGAGGTCACTGTGTACATACATTACATTACTTATCCTGTACTGATCCTGAGTTATATCCTGTATTATACCCCAGAGCGGAACTCACTATTCTGCTGGTGAGGTCACTGTGTACATACATTACATTACTTATCCTGTACTGATCCTGAGTTATATCCTGTATTATACTCCAGAGCTGTACTCACTATTCTGCTGGTGAGGTCACTGTGTACATACATTACATTACTTATCCTGTACTGATCCTGAGTTATATCCCGTATTATACTCCAGAGCAGTACTCACTATTCTGCTGGTGAGGTCAGTGTACATACATTACATTACTTACCCTGTACTGATCCTGAGTTATATCCTGTATTATACCCCAGAGCTGTACTCACTATTCTGCTGGTGAGGTCACTGTGTACATACATTACATTACTTATCCTATACTGATCCTGAGTTATATCCTGTATTATACTCCAGATCTGTACTCACTATTCTGCTGGTGAGATCACTGTGTACATACATTACATTACTTACCCTGTACTGATCCTGAGTTATATCCTGTATTATACCCCAGAGCTGTACTCACTATTCTGCTGGTGAGGTCACTGTGTACATGCATTACATTACTTATTCTATACTGATCCTGAGTTATATCCTGTATTATACTCCAGAGCTGTACTCACTATTCTGCTGGTGAGGTCACTGTGTACATACATTACATTACTTATCCTGTACTGATCCTGAGTTATATCCTGTATTATACTCCAGAGCTGTACTCACTATTCTGCTGGTGAGGTCACTGTATACATACATTACATTACTTATCCTGTACTGATCCTGAGTTATATCCTGTATTATACTCCAGACCTCTGAATCCTGCTATGTTGGATATGCAGTATAATCCAGAATTGATCAGTAATAGTGTATTATGTAGATTGTATCTACAGGACAGTGAAGTATTCAGCACCTTGGAGAGCAGCACTGCAGGGGGGGGGGGGACACAGTTCAAGACCCTCGACAGCACTGCAGACAATTGGTACAGCAGTGTTTCCCAACCAGGGTGCCTCCAGCTGTGGCAAAACTACAACTCCCAGCATGCCCGGACAGCCGAAGGCTGTCCGGGCATGCAGGGAGTTGTAGTTTTGCCACAGCTGGAGGCACTCTTGTTGGGATGAACTGCTTTACATGATTTACAGTTGTTTATTCTTATCCCATCTATACAATGAATTTGTCTCTCCCATCACTGATAACATCCCTTTCTCTCCTCCTTCCTGATGTTTTCGGCGTCTCCTCAGGCCTCGGTAATAAATCCATCTTACATCTTCCAGGAAATCCTCGCCGCGCAGTCCTGTCAATTATTCCCGTGTTTTGGCTCCGGAAATCTATATGTAAATTTTTTCATTTCCTTTCTCATGTTTTTTATTTTTTTTATTTATTTTTTCTTCTTTTTCTTCCAACCCTGGAAGTGTTCGGAGCGCGGTCTGTAAAACGCCTTGTATGGAGAGTGGACGCAATTTTCCTGCCACTTCCCAGAAGCCTTCACTTTGTCTTCTGTCTGTCCGGTAAAAGAATGAAAAGGTAAAAAGAAAACCCAAAAACGTCTTCCCCGGCTGCTGTAAATTGTTCTGGGATTGGATGGATTCGTCATTATTATCCTCCTGTATGTATATGGGGCCGAATGATATTTACAGAGGGTGCTGGATGATTGGGGGGTCTACCACAGACAGTTCACATCAGGGATGGGCACAGACATTTTGGGGGGCAGGGGCTGAACTAAAAAAAAAAAAAAGGCGGGAACTTCTTATAATTATTTATATAAATATCCACATAATGATGCCAGACCCGCGAACATGAAAAGGGCACGGGCTTAAAGGGGTTATCCAGTAAAAACTTTTTTTTATATATATCAACTGGCTCCAGAAAGTTAAACAGATTTGTAAATTACTTCTATTAAAAAATCGTAATCCTTTCAGTACTTATGAGCTTCTGAAGTTAAGGTTGTTCTTTTCTGTCTAAGTGCTCTCTGATGACACGTGTCTCGGGAAACGCCCAGTTTAGAAGAGGTTTGCTATGGGGATTTGCTTCTAAACTGGACAGTTCCCAAGACACGTGTCATCAGGGAGCACTTAGAAAAGAACAACCTGAACTTCAGAAGCTCATAAGTACTGAAAGGATTAAGATTTTTTAATAGAAGTAATTTACAAATCTGTTTAACTTTCTGGAGCCAGTTGATATATAAAAAAAATATTTTTTTCCTGGATAACCCCTTTAAGCCTTTTTAGTCAACCTGTGCACGTCCCTGATTCACATTATGCTGATATTTCCACGTATTCTATATCCATAGCAGGAAACAGTTGCATCCATTTTTGTGGCCCCTACAGCCCTGTATTTTTACCTAGGCCAACAAGGCCCAGGCTTAGGGTGGCACTTTTTCAGAGGGCAGCTGCAACCAACGTTGCTCTCATCATTTATCCAGTTATATTTTTCTGAGGTTGTCCCCCGCTCCCCCCCCCACCCTTCTTGAAGAAGCATAACCCCTCCCATTTGGGAGAAGCCCCACCCTCTTTGGGAGAAGCCCCAACCCATACCCATGAGAAAGCTGCCACTGGCACAGTAGCACCACCAAACTGACCTAAACCCACCCCATCATAGGCCTAGGGCAGAACAACACTTTAATACCCCAGTGGACCCCTTCAGATTCTATGGGACATCGAAGAGAGAAGCTTCAGCTTAATTTTGATCCTTTCCCCCCCCCCCTCCATTATGTTGGGTGACACTGTGGGAAGTACTCTCTCCACCGCTACCGGTAAGAAGAAGAGACAGATTTGAGCAGTGATGAGCAGTATAAGGAGGACATTCCTACAGGGAAATATCTTAACTATATTAATTCTTCAGCTATAAAACAAGAAGAAGAGGAGACAGATGTGAGCAGTGAGGAGCAGTTTATGGAGGAAATTCCTACATGGAAATATCCAATCTATATTACTGGAATAATCTATTTTTTTTTCCATTATATGGGGTGAAACTGTGGGAAGTACTCTCGCCACCGGTACCAAAACAAAGGGTTGGATAGGCAGCGCATAATAAGACTTAGTTATCACAGAGTAGCAGAGGAATAAGATCTAATAGGTAATGATGGGAAAGATCTGATCTATATTAATGCTACAGACATAAGGGAAGAAGACGAAGGGACAGATGTGAGCAGTGATGAGCAGTATATGGAGAACATCCCTGTAGGGGTGTTCTCCATATACTGCTCATCACTGCTCACATCTGTTTCTTCTTCTTCTCCTAAAGATATGAGCTATATTAATTTTCCAGAAACAAAAGAAGAAGAGACAGATGTGAGCGGTGATGAGCAGTATGAGGAGGACATTCCTACAAGGAAAGATTTGAACTATATTAATTCTTCAGATATAAAACAAGAAGAAGAGGAGACAGATGTGAGCAGTGAGGAGCAGTTTATGGAGGAAATTCCTACATGGAAAGATCCAATCTATATTACTGGGAGAAAAAAAATTGCCCATTATATGGGATGACACTGTGAGAAGTACTCTCTCCACCGGTACCAAAACAAAGGGTTGGATAGGCAGCACATAATAAGACTTAGCTATCACAGAACAGCATAGGAATAAGATGTAAGGGTACAAATGCAGATTTCATGTGCAGAATTTGATGCACAGGATTTTCTGCTGCAGATTTCAATTTCAAATCCTGAACATCAAATCTGTGGAGGATCCTGTATGTGTGAATAGACCCTAATAGGTAATGAAGATATCTTAATGGAAAATGGGAGAAACAATGGGTGACGCAGTGGTCACAGTTACAACTGGGCCCCAAGAACAGATTGCAGGGAGGTCAAAAGGATCGATGGTCTCAAGTCTGGGGCAGTGTTTCCCATCCAGGGTGTCTCCAGCTGTTACAACTCCCAGCATGCTCAGAGGATCACTGGATGGAAATCATAGATCTAGTGTTTCCTGACCTGAATTCGAACGACTGAAAGAGAGAGAGACTGCAGCTTCATCCCCCCACAACCTTTAATTTTAGGACATCGGTGAACAGGCAGAAAAGGGGGCGCTACAGGCTGCAGGGAGGAGAGGAAGACGGCACTTTCTTCTGATAGGATATACTGATATTCACTTATTTATGGCCATAGACTTCTAGTATAAGACACTCTGTAAAGTAGAATATAATGGTCGATTGCACAGTAAGCTCTCTGTTCAGCACGTACGTCTCACAGATCAGGCTGGAGGGGTGTAGAAGTGTTAAGAGCTGGAAAGAACAGGTCAATTAGTAAAAATAAAAAGGATTCTCGAACCAACTTACATGCAAATGAGCATAATGTAATAGAATTACTTAAAACAACACAGCATGGCTGCAGCCGCCTGCTCCCCACATCAATCCTGCGCCCGCATGGCCCGGATACAAAGACAGGTATTTATAACTCGTCCTCACTACACGTTTAGTTTTGTGTTTATTTTGCCGGTTTTGGATTTATTCCTGTCGCTCTTTTCCTCTACTTTGAACGTTCTGTATTTGCAATTTCCAACAACAAATAAATTATCATGTAACGCAGGCACGTGCTCCCAGCATCTGCCGAACAGCCAAGGCGGAGAAAATAACAAAAAAGTGGAGATTTAGTTTGGTTGTGAAAATGTTCTTGTATGTGGATACGTAGTGAATATCTATAGACGTGCAAATATTGTCACTTCCAGAACACTACTCAAAAACTATGCATAATGAAGATATTAGAGGGAGGGAAAGGGCAAAAAAAAAACATATAACGACGCACATAGTATTTATATCTACATATATATATATATATATATATATATATATATATATATATATACTAGCTGAGTACCCGGCGTTGCCCGGTTTTTCCTTCCTAATCCTTGTTGGGGAGGAAAATAAACAAAGGAGGAAGCTTTTGACTTTATATCCCGTCCTCATATATTGTTGTCCCAACCATACCAACTTCAGAACATAGATAGAAATGCAGCAATTCACTGACAGGAAGCAGAAAGTGATGAGAAACTGAGACACAAAAGTCTATTAGAAGTTTACTGAAAACCTGAACAGAAAATGTTATCATTGGATAGAAGGAAATTGCACATTATGTTTTCTCCCCAAACAGCGTTTCGGGTCCTGTTGGCGAGAAGCGTCCAAAATCGTCTCTTTAATTGTGACTATTTGTCGGATTTTTCATTTGTGTTATCGCTCTCCCTTCTGCTGGGTAACAGACGTCTATTTTGTGTACAAGCTGTTGGATTTGCAGACGGCAGGAGAGATTAATGTTCTGGGCTGCGGCTCATATATTAACTGACCCAAATGTCTGATTGAACGGTGTAAAGCCACCCCACAGCCCTTACTTCCCTCTCTATCATGTGCCGGAGTCGTTTTTTATCCCCCGACACAGGATCGGGCACCCTCCTCCGCAGACTCTCACATTAGTTACAGGGATCTATTTTTTCTACTTTGACAGGACTTGTCATTGTTAACTTTCTGATGAAGGTGTCTTCAGTGACGTCATAATGTGCGGCCACAAACTTACATTCCAAATTAATATCTATTATATTCAGTCTGTACCCTTCATATATTTACATTCTCAAATATCTGCTCCTTTCCCGCTGATGACCCAACCCTATATTGTGCCTCCAGCCGATCCTCCCTGTATGCTGCTCACAGAGGCAATGCGCCGCTCCGAGCAGTCACACGGGCCTGTAAGTCACCAAGTGTACTCGCAGTGTACTCACAGACATCACAGAGCAGCAGCAATGCCTGAGTGCACTGCTTATGTGCTTGGTCACTCGCAAGTCCCTCTGCGGCACATTGCTGGTGCGAGCAGCACACAGGGGGAACAGCTGGAGGCACAACATAGGGTCGGGTAATCTGCGAATCCGCAGAGTAAAATATGCTGCGGATCCATTCAGCGTGACTCTATTCTGACACATTGATTACTTTGTATCGTTGCTTTGATCATGAAGAGGAGAAGTTCTGTGCTAATGGTGGAATGATGCAAGTTCTGAGGCCAAATTGCATGGTTCCACCATTACCATCCAGTCCATAGAGCCTTTTTGCATGTTACCCTCTATTGTAGGGGGAAAGAAGGAAGGGCCATAAACCTGGTCCGTGCCTACCTCCATTGCTTCATAACATTGCTGTGATCATGAAGACAAGAATTTACATGTGAATTAATTTCAAGACTGACAACAACCTGCATCACATTATCATTAATATCTAAGATGGAGCCTAGAGCCTTGCTGTATGTTGCCTTCCATTGTAGGACAGAGGAAGGACCATGAACCTAAGGCATGTGCCAACCACCATTGATTCATAACATTGCAGTGTTGATGAAAAAGAGATGTTTTATGCAAATTTATACCAAGAATGGAGAACAACCTGGATCACTCAACCATTGCTTCTCAACTTGGGAGCAGTAGAGCCTTGTTGTCACATTGGGCAGTGATAGAGTGCAGCCCTAAACTTGCCCACACTCTCTGTCCCTACTTATTTGTGTACTGTCCTAAACAACGGGTCCACAACCACGAAGATGGTCCCTTACTAAGATATGTACCGGGGCAGTCAAAAGTCAAAACAATAAATTAGAATATGGTAGGATGTTGGGAAACAGCTGGAGGAACTCAAAACTAACATAAATTAACCTGCACACACACACATACTGAAAACGAAGTCAACGAGCAGAGTCAAAGCCAGGAGGGTACGGAGTACAATAACAGAGAGCAAAGGAGGAGTTAAAAGCCAAGCCAAAAGATCACAGAACCAGATAAGACAATAATAATATAGAGAATGTTAGTTTCAGTTGTAAGAACTTTCACAGGTGAAACATGAATGAAAAAGACTTCCTTATATATCACTGTGATAGAAACATAGAATGTGTCGGTAGATAAGAACAATTTGGCCCATCTAGTCTGCCCAATAGTCTAAATCCTATCAATAGTCCCTGGCCCTATCCTATATGAAGGATAGCTTTATGCTTATCCCATGCATGTTTAAACCCTTTCACTGTATTTGCAGTGACCATCTCTGCTTGAAGGCTTTTCCATGCATCCACTACTCTCTCAGCAAAGTAATACTTCCTGATGTTACTGCAGAAACCTTTGCCCCTCTAATTTCAAAGAAATATTGTTTTAAGTGTAATGGAGCTTATTGTACTCCCCTCATTTACACACTAAGTATGCTAGCTGGAGGATCCTAATAGGTTGAGCAACCTGAATCCCACCCAGCAGCATAGAGGAATAGTCCCAGCAACTAGGATCAACAACAGGGCTAGAGAACATTAACCCTACAGGTTTTGGCAGAACCAGTCAACACACTTGTTGCATATTGCCTTCCATTGTCCATGGGATGAAGGACCATGAATCTAAGACCAGTGCCAAACTCCATTGACTCCGCGTTGCCTTTCATTGTAGGAGGAAAGAAGGACAATGAACCTGTGTCCATGCCAACCTCCATTGCTTCATGACATTGCTGTGATCATGAAGATGAGAAGCTCTGTGCAAATTCATACTAAGACTGATGCCAACTTGCTTCATGCCGCCATTACTATCCAACATGGAGCAGTAGAGCCTTATTGCATGTTGGCTTCCATTTTAGGAGGGAGTAAGGACCGTGACATCTCCATTGCTTCCTATAATTCCTGTTAACATGGTAGAGTCCATAATAATGTTGACTTCCATTGTAGGGGGGAAGAAGGACCATGAACTTGGTTTCTAGCCAACCTCCAATTGCTTCATGGCATTGCTGCGGTCAAAAAGATGAGAAGTTCTGTGCAAATTCAAACCAAGACTGAGGCCAACTTTCTTCCTGACGTTTTTACTATCCAAGATGGAGCAGTAGAGCCTTGTTGCCTGTTGGCTTCCATTATAGGAGGGAAAGAAGGAACATGAACCTAGGACCAGTGTCAATCTTCATTGCCTTATAATATTGCAGTGTTGATGAAAAGGAGTTCTTGTAAATTTATACGTAGACTGTGGACGACCTGTATGATTATTATCCAACATGGAGCAGTAGAGCCTTGTCTCATGTTGGCTTTCATTGTAGAAAGTAAAGATATTATAAATCTGGACTACATATTCTAAGTGAATAGATTAGGAATAATTAGATTGCATCAGTTTAAAAAATATATATAAAATAAATATTATAATATTAATAATATAAAATACTACTACTACTAATAATAAAAAATAATATAAATACTACTACTACTACTACTACTACTACTACTACTACTACTAATAATAATAATAAATAATAATAATAATATAAATACTACTACTAATAATAATAACAATAATAATAATAATAATAATAATAATAATAATAAAAAATAATATAAATACTACTACTACTACTACTACTACTAATAATAATAATAAATAATATAAATACTACTACTACTAATAATAATAAATAATATAAATACTACTACTACTACTACTACTACTACTACTACTACTACTACTACTACTAATAATAATAATAATAATAATAATAATAAATAATATAAATACTACTACTAATAATAATAAATAATATAAATACTACTACTACTAATAATAATAATAATAAATAATATAAATACTACTACTACTACTACTACTACGACTAATAATAATAATAATAATAAGAATAATAATAAATAATATAAATACTACTACTACTACTACTAATAATAATAATAATATTAATAATAATAAATAATATAAATACTACTACTACTACTACTACTACTACTACTACTAATAATAATAATAATGATAAATAATATAAATACTACTACTACTACTACTACTACTACTACTACTACTACTACTACTAATAATAATAATAATAATAATAAATAATATAAATACTACTACTACTACTACTACTACTAGTAATAATAATAATAAATAATATAAATACTACTACTACTACTACTACTACTACTACTACTACTACTACTAATAATAATAATAATAATGATAATAAATAATATAAATACTACTACTACTACTACTACTACTACTACTACTAATAATAATAATAATAATAATAATAATAATAATAATAAATACTTCTACTACTACTACTACTACTACTGATGATGATAATGATGATGATGATGATGATAGTTAAAAAAAAAAAAATAATAATAATAAAATTAGATTTCTCCAAATTAACTTTTGATTCGCTTTGGGCGACTATGTATAGGAGCGTGTACAAGCATTTCGACCCTAGCACAATGTTCTGCAACTAGGTTTACTCCAGCTGTTGCAAAACTACAACTTCCAGCATGCCTGGACAGCTAACGGATGTCCTGACATGCTGGGGGTTGTAGGTTTGCAACAGCTGGGGGACCGCAGGTTGGACATCTAGGGTCTGAAGCAATGTTTCCCAACTAGTGTTGCTCAAGTTGTTGCAAAACTACAACTCCCAGCATGCCCTCCATACATTAGGGCAGTGTTCTCAGACAGGCTTACCGCAGCTGTTGAAAAACTACAACTCCCAGCATGTCCAAACAGCCAACGGCTTTCCTGGCATGCTGGGAGTTATACTTTCCAACAGCTGGAGAACCTCAGGTTGCTCAAGCTGTCACATAAACTACAACTCCCAGCATGCCCCGACAGCCAATGGCTCTATACAGGAGATAATAATTCAATTCCATTAAAAATAATATAAATTGTAACAGTTTAATGTAGAAATATAGAAAGACCTTGGTGTTTGCCATAGCACCCGATAAGCCCTATTAACTATTTGCATGCCGTGTCCATAGCATGGCTCCCCCGTTCCTGACTTATATTCTATGTATTTCCTCAGATGCCCCCCCCCCCACCTAATTTATCGTAAAATCCTTACATGTAGCAGGACACTTCACATCTGCGCGGATTGTTGTATTCCATTCACTGTAAACGTCACTTTTACGCTTTTATCCATTAATTTTTAGCTTTTATGGATACCGTGATCTCCAAGAGGCATGGAACTATACATTGCGGGCCATTATTATTCATATAAGGACGACCGTCTTAAAAGTTCTGTATCTTATTACCGAGGCTTTTTGACTCGCAATAAAATATCCACTTACTGTAGTCACCGCTTGACTTGTTTTATCATCTCAGTCGTTGAGCGATTCAGTTATTGATATTTAGTCTTTTATTCTAGTGTAGAGTAGTGAGTTCTCCTCTACCCTCCCAACATCTTATCCTATAGAATGTTCCAGGCCTGGAAATGCCATGTTCTACCCTATAATATATCCAGGGCTTAATTCCTGCAGGAACGCATCGGAACAGAGTTCCTGCACTTTTTCCACAGCAGGAACACGTTTCCCATTAGTCCTGCAGGACCAGCCCTTGAGTGGAAATCTTGGGTCCAAATCTTTGGGTCCCCTCATTTTTTCTCAGGACTTGACCCCTGGATATATCTGACTATAAAGTTTCATCTTTACTTACAGGAACAGACATTGGGGACCATAGAGCAGACCAGCCGGACAACATTTATGAGGACCAGAGACCGGAAGTCCAGCACAGTTCTTGTGCTTAAAGGGGTATTCTGGGATTTCTTTTTTTATTTGACTATGCTACAGGGGCTGTAAAGTTAGTGTAGTTCATAATATAGTGTCTGTACCTGTGTTTGCCGGTGGTCTCACAATTCTTCTGTGATCTTTGCCCTGATGTTTATTCTTAACAGCATTAAAAAAAATGACTGTTGTCTCAGGTTTTCCCAGGTTGCAGTGCGACCAGAGATATTACATCACTAATCAGGTGATCAGAGGGAGCCTGTCTTTGCCTCAATGGGTGGAGCGACTGCTGGGTGGGGTGGGGGGGGGGAATCCTTCTGCAAGAATTGTAGTTTTGCAACAGCTAGAGGCACCCTGGTCAGAAAACACTGGTCAATTGCATGGAAGGGATCACAGGTGTGTTTCAATGGGTGGGGTGGCTGATGTGTGGGAGGGAGAAAAGTGACCTCACACTTACAAACAAGGATTTATGGGACTTGAAGTTGGTGGGAGGGAACTCCAACAGGAAATAGCCATTTAACAATAATAGAGCCACAGTGTTATGGTAATCTCACAGCATAGCCATTTAGCCCCAAGAAAAGTGCAGATCCTACCTAAACATGTCCATTACTGTCTGCCAGGTACTTACTAAAGTCACCTTATGGTGGAGAACCCCTTTAGATGGGCACTGTCAGAATCAAAAGCTTTTTATATGTTGTACATCTTGGCAAAACAATAACCTTTCTAATATAGGGGTCATCCTAGTGATGGTGAAAGGGGTACTCCACTGGCCAGCGTTCGGAAGTAAATGTTCCAAACGCTGTTTTCATGCTGCGGGGTTGGCCATGCCCCCTCGTGACATCACAACCACGCCCCCTCCCATAGACATGCATTGAGGGGGTTTGGCCGTGATGTCACAAGGGACGTTGCAGACCCCCCCCCCCCCCAGTGGGAAAACAGCGTTTTGAACGCTGACCAGTGGAGTGCCCCTTTAACCATCACTACATTGGCCCCTGGAGTTCTAATTATGGGGCCACAATCCAAAACACTGGCCAGTGGAGTACCCCTTTAAGGCTGCACCACCATTTTAGTCTATTGGAACATTTAGATCCGCATAGATCTGTCCAAGCGACAGATTCCATTTTGTTTTGACATATTACAGAGATGAAGCAGCTCCTAATGCTCGGTCTACATGACAGCAAAATAGAGATCGATGCTCAGCAGCTTCTCTGTAACTCAAACAAATGCAGAAAATATTGTTTGGCTACAGAAATGTCTGTATTCTCTATGTGATACCAAGTTTATTCGCCCCTGTGCGCCCAGCACAATATGGTTTGTAGCCGGGATGCCAGGATAGATGATCACCATGATACGGGTTAAGGTTGGCTCCACCGGGTGTGGCGTCTGGTACACGTCTCTCTCTGAGTAGTAAGGAACATTCTCATTTACCCAAACTGCTCAGATTGGTGCTTCATTGTCTAAATCATGGACCGCGCACCAAGGTTTTGCAATGTGTATAGGTCTCTCTCACCCATCCACAAGCACACCTACGGCTTACCATAATATTTACCCTAGCGGCTGTTGGATACACTCAGTTGGTGCACATTGAATAGATGGAGCCCAGACAAAGTCCTGGTGTTTTTAATGTGCACACCTGGAGCACTTTATTTATGCACTTTATATATGCACAATATTAATACTGTATTAGAATATATGGCACTTGACTGCCTAGCACAGTTTATTGATATACTAATGGTTATTGTATTTTCACTTTTTTATGATGTTTTTATGTGCTTATACTGATATTTTTATGTAATTGTTTTATTGGAATTTGTAATTGAGCACTTGATAAAATGTAACACTGTTGAGCACTAGTTTATGCTTGAGAAAGATGGCGTGGGGCCGTTGAAATGTCGCATTCACTGCTGACCACGGGTCAATAAACACTGCATTTGATTTGATACCTGAAGTGCTGTTGGAATCTTTTTGTCTTGGATATCTATTCTTGGTCTGCGACTGGGACCAGGATACCCTCCACGGGCACACGCTACTTGCATCTGATTAAAAAGGTGTGCTGCTTCTACCAATGGTTCCTAGATACATAGATAGACAGATAGATAGATATGAGATAGATAGATAGATAGATAGATATGAGATAGATAGATAGATAGATAGATATGAGATAGATAGATAGATAGATAGATAGATAGATAGATAGTTATGAGATAGATATGAGATAGATAGATATGAGATAGATAGATGTGAGATAGATAGATATGAGATAGATAGATATGAGATAGATAGATAGATAGATAGTTATGAGATAGATATGAGATAGATAGATATGAGATAGATAGATAGATAGTTATGAGATAGATATGAGATAGATAGATATGAGATAGATAGATAGATATGAGATAGATAGATATGATATAGATAGATATGAGATAGATAGATAGATATGAGATAGATAGATATGATATATATATATATATATATATATATATATATATATGAGATAGATAGATATGAGATAGATAGATATGATATAGATAGATATGAGATAGATATGAGATAGATAGATATGATATAGATAGATGGATAGATAGATATGAGATAGATAGATATGAGATAGATAGATATGAGATAGATAGATATGAGATAGATAGATATGATATAGATAGATGGATAGATAGATATGAGATAGATATGAGATAGATAGATATGATATAGATAGATGGATAGATAGAGATATAAAAGCAAAAGGAGAGCAGCAGATCCCCAGTATAAAGTGCACGGGTGCCGTCAGCATAGTGCCCAGGTTCAGGGATCCATAGAATAGTAGCAAATAGGCAGCAGCAACTCCATAAAGTGCAAAAAAGTGAATTTTATTCACACAACGTGAGGCGACGTTTCAGTTTGCTCACCAAAATGAAAATGGTTTGGTGAGCAAACCGAAACGTCGCCTCACGTTGTGTGAATAAAATTCACTTTTTTGCACTTTATGGAGTTGCTGCTGCCTATTTGCTACTAGATAGAGATATAGATAGATAGATATGAGATAGATAGATAGATAGATAGATAGATAGATATGAGATAGATATGAGATAGATAGATAGATAGATAGATAGATATGAGATAGATAGACAGATAGATATGAGATAGATAGATAGATAGATATGAGATAGATAGATAGATAGATAGATAGATAGATAGATAGATAGATATGAGATAAATATGAGATAGATAGATAGATATGAGATAGATAGATATGAGATAGATATGAGATAGATAGATAGATAGATAGATAGATATGAGATAGATAGATATGAAAACAGATATGAGATAGATAGATAGATAGATATGAGATAGATAGATAGCTAGATAGATATGAGATTGATAGATAGATATGAGATAGATAGATAGATAGATATGAGATAGATAGATAGATATGAGATAGATAGATAGGAGATAGATATGAGATAGATAGATAGATAGATAGATAGATAGATAGGAGATAGATAGATAGATATGATATGATATAGATAGATGGATAGATAGATAGAGATATAGATAGATAGATATGAGATAGATAGATAGATATGAGATAGATAGATGTGAGATAGATAGATATGAGATAGATATGAGATAGATAGATATGAGATAGATAGATGGATAGATAGATAGATAGAGATATAAATAGATAGATATGAGATAGATAGATAGATAGATAGATAGATATGAGATAGATAGATATGAGATAGATAGATATGAGATAGATAGATAGATAGATAGATATGAGAGAGATAGATATGAGATAGATAGATAGATAGATATGAGATAGATAGATAGATAGATAGATAGATACAGCACAGGAAAAGGTAGAGCAGCACGTCCCACAATAATATGATAGCGGTGCAAGCAGCGAGTGGAGCCCCGGTCAAGGCAATTCAGACATCTAGGAAGGATGCCGCAGCACACGGAAGGTTCAAAAGTGTAAACAGTGGTTTATTCCATGATAATACAAGTTACCAACGTTTCTGCTGCCAATGCAGCCTTTGTCAAGCTTGACAAAGGCTGCATTGGCAGCAGAAACGTTGCTAACTTGTATTATCATGGAATAAACCACTGTTTACACTTTTGAACCTTCCGTGTGCTGCGGCATCCTTCCTAGATAGATAGATAGATATGAGAGAGATAGATATGAGATAGATATGAGATATATAGATATGAGACACATAGATAGATAGATAGATAGATAGATAGATATGAGATAGATAGATATGAGATAGATATGAGATAGATAGATAGATAGATAGATAGATATGAGATAGATGGATGGATATGAGATAGATAGATATGAGAGAGAGAGATAGTGTTTAAGATATTTTCCTGTTAAAAAAGTTATCCTAATTTCTAATTATTCACCTAATCCTGAGCAGAAATATATATTTTTCTTTTGACGTTTTTTATTTATATATATAATGATAAATTTCAGCCCAAATGAGGGAAGTTAGGAGAAGATTTTGCAATCACCAGTTCATTAATGATGAAGTAATTTGGGCTCCTCACTTAATTGTGCAGAGAGATTAATGGGTGACACCGGATTTCAGCAGTAAATCTATTCATCTTTATTTTAGATATGCCGACGGACGCGTCTTCTAACAATAGTCGCGGTATTAACGAAGCGCAGGGTACCAGGAAAAGCCAAAAACATTAGCGTGGAAGCATCATTAGAGTCCATTCTCCAAAGACCTGTCACACTCATCAATTTAAATGGAGCAGCTAAGTCCGCGCCGCGTAGTCAGATCTGCGCAGTGTGAGATATAGAACCTATAATTTTGTGCATGAATATTAAACAGCAGAAAATTTGATGAGTCGACATTTGTGGAAAGATGGTTTCTGGAAAAGTTGAATGAAAGATATAGAGAAAATTCTACAGGGAATTCAACGCTCTAGAGTTCAGATCTGGGCTCAGGAATCATCACATGGAGCAGAAAGATGGTAAATAATCAGAATAAAGTCACAGGAGGAACCCCGACTACTCCGGAGGACTCCTATATGTCATCTCAGGCTGTGATAGATAGATAAAAAGATAGATAGATAGATAGATATGAGATAGATAGATAGATAGATATGAGATAGATAGATAGATGATAGATAGATATGAGATAGATAGATGATAGATAGATATGAGATAGATAGATAGATAGATAGATATGAGATAGATAGATAGATAGATAGATATGAGATAGATAGATAGATAGATAGATAGATATGAGATAGATATTAGATAGATAGATATGAGATAGATAGATAGATATGAGATAGATATGAGATAGATATGAGATAGATATGAGATAGATATTAGATAGATAGGAGATAGATAGATAGATAGATAGATAGATAGATAGATATGAGATAGATAGATAGATAGATAGATAGATATGAGATAGATAGATAGATAGATAGATATGAGATAGATATTAGATAGATAGATATGAGATAGATATATAGATATGAGATAGATAGATAGATAGATAGATAGATATGCGATAGATAGATAGATAGATAGATAGATAGATAGATAGATAGATATGAGATAGATATGAGATAGATAGATATGAGATAGATATGAGATAGATATTAGATAGATAGATATGAGATAGATAGATAGATAGATATGAGATAGATAGATAGATAGATAGACAGATAGATGGATAGATATGAGATAGATAGATAGATAGATGGATAGATTTGAGATAGATAGATATGAGATAGATATGAGATAGATAGATATGAGATAGATAGATATGAGATAGATAGATAGATAGACAGATAGATGGATAGATATGAGATAGACATATATGAAAAAGTTCAGCAGACCATGGAATTCCTAAACTCTATAGTAAGATTCCGTCCATTCCTAGTTAAAGCGTGAATATTAATCATCCTGTTGCCATGGTAATGATTTCATTTTAAATATAAGCTCCAAAATGATGGTTTCCAGCCCAGCGTCTCCTCTTCACACTGTGTTTTGTTCTAATAATTGCATTAGCCCCGCGCGCGCTGATTTCACCTCAGCTGTTCCTACATCCATGTTATCACGTGTTCATTAGGGCCCAGCAGGGCAGCTCTGCCGCAGGGGGGCCACACATCCCACACACTGTCATTTAGCTTCTTAGTGCATTTTCAGCTTTTTGAAAAAAAAAAAAAAAAAAATGTATAGACAAATAGAACTGAAAACATTCCGTCTAGTACAAATCATATTGTAATTGTGTCATGTGACCCCAAATCAAAAGGCAATAGAAGAAACTTTTCTCCAGAGAATCAGAAGTATGTAAAAGTAGCAATACATTATTATTATTATTATTATTATTATTATTATTATTATTACTACTTATATTATTATTATTATTTTTATTATTATTATTATTATTATTATTATTATTACTACTTATATTATTATGAATGATAATAATAATAATAATAATAATAATAATAATCCTATACTGTTGCTCCCTCTCCCCTCTCACAGCATGCAGTCACAGTAAGGAATCTATTCTGCAGCTGCATCCTCCCTTCTCCCCCTTCTAGAATTTTACACTAGATTAGTTTTTCTGTCTTTGTTCTTTCTCTTTGTTTTCGCTCCTTCTTTGACAGTCGTGTTTCCGTGAATTGTTAAAGGGACTCTGTCATCAGTATCACCTGCAGTAACCTGTTGTACAGGCTTGTAGTGCGGATGACACTGATCCCAACGATACTTACCTCGTCCCGATCCGCCGCTGAATTCCAACATTATTCTGTTTTTCTTTTTTGTGGTATGCTAATGAGCTGTTTGGGGCATGGGCGGAGCTAAGTTCGCTTCCCCGGGCAAGGTGATGTCACTGCTACCAGGTCTCCGCCCTACCCGGCTCATCAATATTCATATACCCCCTTCTCCCTTCTCAGTCACTGCTGCCTCGTCGACGCTCCACTGGGCTCATTAATATTCACATTCCTCCCTCTCTGCTTGCTCTCTCTCTGACACAGCGGCGCATGCGCCGCTGTGTCAGAGAGAGAGCAAGCAGGGAGGGGGAATATAAATATTGATAAACCGGGCAGATCACCGAGCAGCAGTGACATCACCGTGCCTGGTGCCGCTGTGACCAAGAAGGGAGGGGGGTATATGAATATTGATGAGCCGAGTTGGGCGGCGACCCAACAGCAGTGATGTCCTCATGCCCAGGGAAGTGATCATAGCTCCGCCCAAGCCCCAAGCAGCTCATTAGCATACCACCAAAAGCGGAATAACAACAGAACGCAGAGACGGATTGGGATGAGGTAAGTATCATTCGAATCAGTGTCACCCGCACTACAAGCCTGTATAACAGGTTAGTGCGGGTGATAGTTATCACAGATTCCCTTTAATAGGAAAATCAAGATTTCACATGGACTCTGTATACCACAGCAAACAATATTTCGGAAGCTCGTCTATCTCTGGCTCTCCCATAGAGATACATGGAGGGGGGCATGTCAGCTGCCACTTTGTGCGGGGGTCGACACGCTCCATTCCCAGGGAGACTGGAGTACCGGCCTCACTCCACCCCCCACGATCTAAAACTTATCTACTATCCTTTGGATAGGGGATATGTTTTTCTGTATAATAGTTCTCCTTTACTAAATCTGAGATGTGATAGTCACAACTGCACTAGACCTGGCCAGAAGCCTTCCTAGATCCTAGTTTAGGAATGGAGAGGCACTTGTACATCTTCTCCTCACACAGTGAACTTCTCTGTAATCATCTTTCTCCTCCACCCAAGCTTACATCTGCCCTGATGGTAATCAGAGTTACATTTTACATTAAAGGGGTATTCCAGGCAAAAACTTTTTTTATATATATCAACTGGCTCCGGAAAGTTAAACAGATTTGTAAATTACTTCTATTAAAAAAATCTTAATCCTTCCAATAGTTATTAGCTTCTGAAGTTTTCTGTCTAACTGCTCAATGATGATGTCACGTCCCGGGAGCTGTGCATGATGGGAAAATATCCCCATAGGAGCTGCGCAGCTCCTGGGATGTGAGTCATCAGAAAGCAGTTAGACAGAAAACAGCAACTCAACTTCAAAAGCTAATAACTATTGGAAGGATTAAGATTTTTTAATAGAAGTAATTTACAAATCTGTTTAACTTTCCGGAGCCAGTTGATATATATAAAAAAAGTTTTTGCCTGGAATACCCCTTTAACTCTGACTTCCTCTCTGTAGAGAGGCTAGACTAAAGCTGAACTCCACTTTTCTTCCGGAAGTTTCCTACAGTGCTGTGTTTTTTTGTGAGTGGGTAACTTTTTATCTGTATGACAGGTTAGTACGGGTAATTCTGTTGACAGATTTCCTTTAATAGGAATATCAAGACTTCAGATGGACTCTATATACCATGGCAAACAATATTCCGAAAGCTGTGTGTGTACCTTTTCTTTAGTGTTCCGGTATATTGCCGTAGTATATACAGTGCTCGCACATGCCAACCTGTGATTCGGATCTGACGTTTCTTCTCCTTCAGATTGAACATTTGTGGACCATCTTGGTCAATAAGGCGAATATAGATGTTGTGACTATACACAACACAAAATGGCGAGCACCTTTTCAAACTATACCACCCATACTCTGTCGCCCTATGAGACACTCGGCCTTCTTCTTCTTACTACAAAGTCTTCACACCGGTCACTCGTGTATTCTTGAAAGTGGTTCCTCAGATACTTCCATGTTACCTGGAACGAGTCACGATGGTGGACAAATTGCTACATTGTCAGCGTGTAGAGCAGGAGACAGGTGGGAGAAGTAAGTGACTCCCCGCTCTTCATTTATCCGCCGGAGCCGTCTGCGGCTCAGAACAAATGTCACAGTGAGATGTTCTGTCGGGTTCAAGCTCTTCCCTAATTAAAGAGAAACAGTAGGAGCTCTGTCTCCTTTCCTAAGGACATCATGGCGTACGGCGAAGAGCTGGAGTCAGAGGGATATGAGGCTCATGTATGTTTTATATGGACTATAATTCAATTCTCAATAAAAAGCCAAAATATAATTTTAGGTTTTTATAAACAAAGGCATTCTTAGAAGAAAGGGAACCTCGTAAAAAGTATCTAAATGGGCCTCCTATTATGGTATCTGATTTTACCCCCAAGGACAAAAGGGTTCTGGTGTTTATTTCTCTTTGCTTTCCGTAACCCATCGGTCATTGCCACCTCCAGGGGGTGGGGGTGCAGTTTTTGGGGTATGATAACACCCACCAGGGTCAGCAGTGATCATTGGTATCCAGGCTAAGGGAGTTGAGTCTTTCAGGAGGACCACCAGTTTGAGGACCACCAATAAAGATCATTATCAGATTCAGGATTTGGGGTGGAGGGCATAGTTTTTGGGGTATGATAACACCCACCAGGGTCAGCAGTGTTCCAGGCTAAGAAAGTTGAGTCTTGCAAGGGAACCACAGTTTGAGGACCATTAGTCTGAGGACCATCAATGAAGATCATTCCCAGATTTCGGATTTGGGGTGCAGTTTTTGAGGTATGATAACCCCACCAGGGTCTGCAGTGATCATTGGTATCCAGGCTGAGAGAGTGTAAGAGCCGGAGTCAGAGGGATACAAGGCTTATGCATGTTTTATTTGGACTATATTGCAATACTCAATAAAAAAAAACATACAATTAAAATTGTAGAAACAATAGTAGTGGTTTACATAGAAGAATGGGAACCTTGTAGAAAGTATCTATATGGGCCTCCTATTATGGCATCTGATTTTCCCCCAAGGACGGAAGGGTCTGGTGTTTCTTTTCCTTTGCTTTCAATAACCCATTGGTCTATATACTCTCCTCCAGTAAAAAGATGTATACTAACACTAAATAAGATAAAATAAAATAATCTTTATTAACATAAATAACACATTAAATCACTATAAATATATATATATATATATATATATATATATATATATATATATATATATATATATACATACAGTCATGCCCATAAATGTTGGCACCCCTGAAATTTTTCTCACAGAAAAGGATTATTCCTTTTGTGTGTATTGGAATTTAACCAAAAAAGGCAGGAAAAAAAGCTAATTGAACATAATGTCACCAAACTCTATTTAACTCTAAATAGGCTGGACAAAATTATTGGCACCCTTAACTTAATATTTGGTTCCCTTTGGGAAAAAATAACTGAAATCAATCGCTTCCTATAACCATCAATAAGCTTCTTACACCTCTCAGCCGGAATGTTGGACCACTCTTCCTATAACCATCAATAAGCTTCTTACACCTCTCAGCCGGAATGTTGGACCACTCTTCCTATAACCATCAATAAGCTTCTTACACCTCTCAGCCGGAATGTTGGACCACTCTTCCTTTAACCATCAATAAGCTTCTTACACCTCTCAGTTGGAATGTTGGACCACTCTTCCTTTACAAACTGCTCCAGGTCTCTTATTGGAAGGCGCCTTTTCCCAACAGTAATTATAAGATCTCTCTACAGGTGATCAATGGGATTTAGATCTGGACTCATTGCTGACACTTCAGAACTCTCCAGCGCTTTGTTGCCATCCATTTCTGGGGCTTATTGACGTATGTTTGGGGTCATTGTCCTGCTGGAAGACCCAAGATCTCAGACACAAACCCAGCTTTCTGACACTGGGCTGTACAGTACGACCCAAAATCCATTGGTAATCCTAAGATTTCATGATGTTTTGTACACATTCAAGGCCCCCAGTGCCAGAGGCAGCAAAACAACCCAGAACATCATTGACCTCCACCATATTTCACTGTAGGTACTGTGTTATTTTCTTTGTAGGCCTCATTCCGTTTTCGGTAAACAATAGAATAATGGGCTTTACCAAAAAGCTCTATCTTGGTCTCATCTGTCCACAAGACGTTTCCCCAGAAGGATTTTGGCTTACTCAAGTTCATTTGGTAAAATGTAGTCTTGCTTTTTTATGTCTCTGTGTCAGCAGTGGGGTCCTCCTGGGTCTCCTCCATAGTGGGGTCCTCCTGGGTCTCCTCTATAGTGGGGTCCTCCTCGGTCTCCTCCATAGTGGGGTCCTCCTGGGTCTCCTCTATAGTGGGGTCCTCCTGGGTCTCTTCCATAGTGGGGTCCTCCTGGGTCTCCTCCATAGTGGGGTTCTCCTGGGTCTCCTCCATAGTGGGGTCCTCCTGGGTCTCCTCCATAGTGGGGTCCTCCTGGGTCTCCTCCATAGTGGGGTCCTCCTGGGTCTCCTCCATAGTGGGGTCCTCCTGGGTCTCCTCCATAGTGGGGTCCTCCTGGGTCTCCTCCACAGTGGGGTCCTCCTGGGTCTCCTCCATAGCGGTTCATTTCATTTAAATGTTGACGGATAGTTTTCACTGACACTGATGCTCCCTGAGCCTGCAGGATAGCTTGAATATCTTTGGAACTTGTTTGGGGCTGCTTATCCACCATCCGGACTATCCTGCGTTGACACCTTTCATCAGTTTTTCTCTTCCGTCCACGTCCAGGGAGATTATCTACAGTGCCATGGGTTGCAAACTTCTTGATAATGTTGCGCACTGTGGACAAAGACAAATCTAGATCTCTGGAGATGGACTTGTAACCTGGAGATTGTTGATATTTTTCCACAATTTTGGTTCTCAAGTCCTCAGACAGTTCTCTTCTCCTCTTTCTGTTGTTCATGCTTAGTGTGGCACACACAGACACACAATGCAAAGACTAAGTGAACTTCTCTCCTTGTTATCTTCTTTCAGGTGTGATTTTTATATTGCCCACACCTGTTACTTGCCCCATCACATGCTGGAAACAATCTTATTAATCCACAATTTTGAAATGGGACAATACACACAAAGGGAACAAACATGTGTAAAGCAAAATGTGTTACTGCAATCCATTTCTGCTAGAAATACTTGTTCTAGAATAATTTCAGCGGTTCCAACATTTACGGCAATGACTGTATATATAGCAACATAACATATACACATATATATGTATATATATATATATATATATATATATATATATATATATATATATAACCAGACCAAAGAGTTAAATCACAAATCCAACTCAGCTACATGTCCAGTATGTGTTTATCTCTCGGCCGTGTTGCCATAGTTTCAGTATATGTGACACTTTGACTGATCACAGACTCTTCCATCTTTTAGTTCTGGTAACAGAGAAGACAGCACGGAAATCCCTTATGGAAACCGGGGATTATCACTAAGGACATCCGTGACATTGTAAGCTTCACTGTCTGAACTGAGATTCAAACGAAAGTGTAGAGTTTCACTATTTAAAAAAAAAATACATATATATATATATATATATATATATATATATATATATATATATATACACATATATATATATATATATATATGTATATATATATATATATATATATATATATATATATATATATATATATACACACAATTTTGGTGAAAAAAAAATAGCTTAAAGGGGTACTCAGGTGGAAAACTTTTTTTTTTTTTTTTTTTTATCAACTGGTGCCAGTAAGTTAAACAGATTTGTAAATTGCTTCTATTAAAAAAATCTTAATCCTTCCAGTACTTATCAGCTGTTATATGGTCCACAGGAAGTTCTTTTCTTTTTGAATTTACTTTCTGTTTGACCACAGTGCTCTCTGCTGACACCTCTGTCCATTTTAGGAACTGTCCAGAGTAAACGCACATGTTGGACAGTTCCTGACATGGACAGAGGTGTCAGCAGAGAGCACTGTGATCAGACAGAAAGGAATTTCAAAAAGAAAAGAACTTCCAGATGATAAGTACTGGAAGGATTAAGATTTTTTAATAGAAGCAATTTACAAATTTACTGTTTAACTTTCTGGCACCAGTAGATTTAAAAAAAAAGTTTTTTAGTGGAGTACCCCTCTAACAAAAAAAAACAAAAAGACCTACATATATGTCAATGTTTTTGAATAGGGGTTAGAACCTTCTACTTTTGTTGGGTTGTTTCTATCCAGAAGTGTTGTCCGACGTAAGTGACGCGGCTTTACGTTTCGCTCAGACTTCGATTCCTCTACTCTCCTTGGGGGGAGATTTATCAATGTGATCTTGGAATGTTTCAGCAGGGAATCGGGAAGATGTAGAACATTGTTTTTGCAATGTGCCCATCAGACGGAGATGAAATATTCATACTGGACATTTATAAAATATGATTTAATGAGAGCTTAAAAGTATTTCTAATGAAAAATAGATTAGGTATGTTTTTCATGTTCGTTTTTACTTGAGTGAAGTTTTCGGCACTCTGAAAAACTTGTCAAATAATTAGAAAAAAAATTGTTCATTAAAAAAAGAAAAAAAAAATGATGTGACCTCAACCGTGTCTGAAGGGCAGAAAAATCTTATTCTTGTTACTTACTGGAATAGTTGTCTCTAATGCGTCATAAGATAAAATGATATTTCAGAGGTTTAAAACCATGACCCTTTGTTCTTTCAGAACTACAATTCCCAGCTGTAGGGTGCAGACGTTTCAAGGAGACCTCTCCAATGTAGCACAAGAGTAGAAAAGAACGCACTCACCTGTAATAGACTTGCTTGCAGAACTTTATTTCATAAAGGCAGATGGGTACTGCGGGTAGAAGCAGAGGAGCAACCTCGCAGCAACAGACTGTTTCCTGCACCCAAGCGCACTTCCTGGGGCCGCAGGCAGCCCGAGGAAGTGTGCTTGGGTGCAGGAAACAGTGTGTTGCCGTGTGGTTGCTCCTCTGTTACTACAGTCTGTTGCCGCGAGGTTTCTCCTCTGTTACTACAGTCTGTTGCCGTGTGGTTGCTCCTCTGTTACTACAGTCTGTTGCCGCAAGGTTGCTTCTCTGTTACTACAGTCTGTTGCCGCAAGGTTGCTTCTCTGTTACTACAGTCTGTTGCCGCGAGGTTGCTTCTCTGTTACTACAGTCTGTTGCCGCAAGGTTTCTCCTCTGTTACTACAGTCTGTTGCCGTGAGGTTGCTCCTCTGTTACTACAGTCTGTTGCCGCGAGGTTGCTTCTCTGCTACTACAGTCTGTTGCCGCGAGGTTGCTCCTCTGTTACTACAGTCTGTTGCCGCGAGGTTGCTTCTCTGTTACTACAGTCTGTTGCCGCAAGGTTTCTCCTCTGTTACTACAGTCTGTTGCCGCGAGGTTGCTCCTCTGTTACTACAGTCTGTTGCCGCGAGGTTGCTCCTCTGTTACTACAGTCTGTTGCCGCGAGGTTGCTTCTCTGTTACTACAGTCTGTTGCCGCGAGGTTGCTTCTCTGTTACTACAGTCTGTTGCCGCGAGGTTGCTCCTCTGTTACTACAGTCTGTTGCCGCGAGGTTGCTTCTCTGTTATTACAGTCTGTTGCCGCGAGGTTGCTCCTCTATTACAACAGTCTGTTGCTGTGAGGTTGCTCCTCTGTTTTTTTGCTACATTGGACATTTATACTGCTTAAGGGAACAGCACCCCCGTATGAGTCCCTAAATAGGTGTAGCCGTAGTCATCTGCCTTACACGTGTTCACACAGTAGCGGTGCCAGATCGACTTTTCTACTTTGTTTAAACTGCTGCTTAAAGGAGAACTATTGTTCAGAAAAATGCACCCCCTATCCACAGAATAGGTGATAAGTTTAAGATTGTGGGGTTGGGACCACCCCGAGATCTCCTGCATGGGACCCGGCTCTCCCAGGGAAAGGGCGCGTTGACCCATGCACAAAGCATCGGCTGATACACCTCCTCCAAGTACCTCTATGGGAGAACTGGAGATACAGTGTCTCAGCCTCTCCTATATCTCCCAGGTCAACTGTTGCTTCATGAGGGGGTCGACACACTTTGTTCCCGGGGAGAGCCACAGTCCAAAGTTTGAGGACCATTAGTCTGAGGACCATTGGTTTGAGGACCATCAGGGATTTGGGGTGAAGAGGGTAAAGTTTTTGGGGTATAATAATAATAATGTTCACCATGGTTTGCAGTGATCAGTGATATCCAGGCTGAGAGAGTTGAGTCTTGCAGGAGAACCAAAACTTGAGGACCATTAATCTGAGGACCATTAATGAAGACCCTTACCAGATTAGGGATTTGGGGTGAAGGGTACATTTTTTGGGGTGTGGTTTTGTAGGAGAACCACAGCTTGGGGAACATCAGTTTGAGGACCATTAATGAAGACCCTTACCGGATTAGGATTTTGGGGTGGAGGGTACAGTTTTTGGGGCATGGTTTTGTAGGAGAACCACAATTTGAGGACCATCAGTTTGAGGACCATCAATGAAGACACGTACCATATCAGGGATTTGGGGTGGAGGGTGCAGTTTTTGGAGTTTGATAACACCCACAGGGGTTTGCAGCGATCAGTGGTATCCAAACTGAGGGAGTTGAATCTTGAGGGAAAACCACAATGTGAGGAGCATCAATGAAGATTCTGTTTGGAAGATTCATTTTAATTTAAGCAAAAACACAATTTTTCGGATCTTTGCCCGAGCAGTTCTGCTGATATTACTGTCAGCAAATCAGTAAAACCTCCATCAGTATGATACATCAGTATACAGCGCAGCACATAATATGTCAGTATATACTTTTACGGTTCTATTGCAGCAGTAATCGCGAGGAGCTTACCTTTCGCTCTAAAATAACCTCCCCGGCCGTAGAGAATTTTTTAAATGAAATGGAACGGCATAAAACTTCATTTCCAGAGGTGTTGGGAGGGTTTCTGGAGGAGTCTTGCAGTTTTTGAACTCTATCTCCTACCAGCCAGGCTTGGAAATGGTCACAATCCTACGGCATTAGATGATAACCGGTTATTACTTCATTAAGCATATAACAGGCGTTGTATAGGAGCCGGACAAAATATACTGTGATAAAGACAGAGCAGAATACTGGGGGGGCAACAGGGAGTGTGGGGAGCCATCATGGCAGGTATACAGTAAATTAGGTGTGTCAAAGATCTATAATACATTTAATAAGAATGCAAGGAAATGGTGGAGGAGAGAGGACTCATCTGCACTCAGATCCAGTCCTAAGTGTGCACAACGTGTGTCTATCATCTGACACTACAGAAGGAAGGGGACAGGTACTTACCTTGATGCCCTGGGCACCCCGCTTGTATTATTAAAGGGCAGCTGCACAGAATGGACCTATATTCCTTATTTAATTTAATGGATAGTGTCAATTGTTTACCTTACAAGAATACAACTACTATATCACTGCTCCTATATACAAGAATATAACTATTATAATACTGCTTCTATATACAAGAATATATCTACTATAATACTGCCTCCTATATACAAGAATATAACTACTATAATACTGCTCCTATATACAAGAATATAACTACTATAATACTGCTCATATATACAAGAATATAACTACTATAATACTGCCCCCATATACAAGAATATAACTACTATAATACTGCTCCTATATACAAGACTATAACTACTATAATACTGCTCCTATATACAAGAATATAACTAATATAATACTGCTCCTATATACAAGAATATAACTACTATAATACTGCTCCTATATACAAGACTATAACTACTATAATACTGCTCCTATATACAAGAATATAACTACTACAATACTGCTCCTATACACAAGAATATAACTACTATAATACTGCTCCTATATACAAGAATATAACTACTATAATACTGCTCCTATATACAAGAATATAACTACTATAATACTGCTCCTATATACAAGAATATAACTACTATAATACTGCCTCCTATATACAGGAATATAACTACTATAATACTGCTCCTATATACAAGAATATAACTACTATAATACTGCTCCTATATACAAGAATATAACTACTACAATACTGCTCCTATATACAAAAATATAACTACTATTATACTGCCTCCTATATGCAAGAATATAACTACTATAATACTGCTCCTATATACAAGAATATAACTACTATAATACTGCTCCTATATACAAGAATATAACTACTATAATACTGCTCCTATATACAAGGATATAACTACTATAATACTGCTCCTATATACAATAATATAACTACTATAATACTGCTCCTATATACAAGAATATAACTACTATAATACTGCTCCTATATACAAGAATATAACTACTATAATACTGCTCCTATATACAAGAATATAACTACTATAATACTGCTCCTATATACAAGAATATAACAACTATAATACTGCTCCTATATACAAGAATATAACTACTATAATACTGCTCCTAAATACAAGAATATAACTACTATAATACTGCCTCCTATATACAAGAATATAACTACTATAATACTGCTCCTATATACAAGAATATAACAACTATAATACTGCTCCTATATACAAGAATATAACTACTATAATACTGCTCCTATATACAAGAATATAACTACTATAATACTGTCCCCTATATACAAGAATATATCTACTATAATACTGCTCCTATATACAAGAATATAACTACTATAATACTGCTCCTATATACAAGAATATAACTACTATAATACTGCTCCTATATACAAGAATATAACTACTATAATACTGCTCCTATATACAAGAATATAACTACTATAATACTGCTCCTATATACAAGAATATAACTACTATAATACTGCCTCCTATATACAAGAATATAACTACTATAATACTGCAGTCTTTGAGATGTGCATATTATACAGTTTACATCTCCATTGATCCTGTGGACACTTATAAACATACCTATAGAATATATATAATTGTGTAAAATAATGTTTAATATGAAGATCAGGAGATAATATTTGGGTTTTGTTATGACCAGATCTGTAGTGCACTGTTGCTCTGCGCCAAGTCTACCAGACACCATTATATCTGCAGCAGTATTTTGCGGTATTATGAGCGGTGCTGACAGTAATATGAAGCTTGTCAGGAGATGCAGCCATGGATCTGTATCTGTGATTACTCCGCCATATCCTCCAGGTTCACTGAACACATTGCTGATTCTTACACTGCGCCCGTATATACACAGTGACCCCCCGACCTACGATGGCCCCGACATACGATCATTTCAGCATACGATCACTCTCAGAGGCCATCACATGTTGAAGGCAGCATCAACATACAATGCTTTTGTATGTCGGGGCCATCGCATAAACGGCTATCCGGCAGCGCAGACTGCTTCAGCTGACACCGGATAGCCGTTTACGGTGCCCCGTGTGGTCCGCTGACGATCACTTACCTGTCCTCGGGGCTCCAGCGCGTCCTCTTCGGGATCCCCTGTATCGTCGGCGCTCTCCATCGTCGTCATCACGTCGCTGCGCACGCCGTCCCTTCATCCAATAGGAGCGGCGTGCGTAGCGATGTGATGGCAGCGACAGAGAGCGCGGATGCCGGGGAAGCAGAGGCCTTGCCGGAGCGTCGAGGACACCCCGGGGACGCGGCGACAGCGATGAAGGGCGACATCCAGGGCAGCGGTGACGGTCCGGAGCGGCGGGGACACATGAGTATAACCTCCAATACCAGTGGTCTTCAACCTGCGGACCTCCAGATGTTGCAAAACTACAACTCCCAGCATGCCCGGACAGCCAACGGCTGTCCGGGCATGCTGGGTGTTGTAGTTTTGCAACATCTGGAGGTCCACTGGTTGTAGACAACTGTCCTTTACTTTACATTGCACGTATCCCTCAAGATACGATGGTTTCAACAAACAATGGTCCATTTGGAACGGATTACCATGGTATGTTGAGGGACCACTGTATATATATATATATATATATATATATATATATATATATATATATATATCGATGTGATTAGTTATCATGGGGCCACAGAATGATAAAAATATAATTTTTACCATACAAGACTTTCCTGTTCTATGTGGATGAAGCTTGGTCCCTGCTAGAGACGAGCGAACTTACAGTAAATTTGATTCGTCACGAACTTCTCGGCTCGGCAGTTCATGACTTTTCCTGCATAAATTAGTTCAGCTTTCAGGTGCTCCGGTGGGCTGGAAAAGGTGGATACATTCCTAGGAAAGATTCTCCTAGGACTGTATCCAGCTTTTCCAGCCCACGGGATCACCTGAAAGCTGAACTAATCTATGCAGGAAAAGTCATCAACTGCCGAGCCGAGAAGTTTGTGACAAATCAAATTTACTGTACGTTCGCTCATCTCTAGTCCATGCATATGTTTTGCAACTTCGTCATATATCTTGTGTCTTAGTTTCCCACCATGGAACATTTCTATTTAGATTCAGAGATTGTAAATACTGTACATAGCTCGTCCTGCTCTCAGCTATGAAGTGATACAATTGTACCAGTCTAGACAATGCTCTGTGAGCTACAGTGGCGCAAAAACATATTAAGTCAGCCACCAATTGTGTAAGTTCTCCCATTTAAAAATGAGAGGCTGTAATTTTCATCATAGGTTATAACCTCAAGTATGAGAGACAGAATGGGGGGAAAGAATATAGGAAATCACATTGTCTGATTTTAAAGAATTTATTCGCAAATTATGGTGGAAAAAAAGTTTTTGGTCAATAAGAAAAGTTCATCTCAATACTTTGTTATATCCCTTTGTTGGCAATGACAGAGGTCACATGTTTTCTGTCTTCACAAGGTTTTCACACACTGCTGCTGGTATTTTGGCCCCTTCCTCCATGCAGATCTCCTCTAGAGCAGTGATGTTTTGGGGCTGTCGCTGGGCAACACAGACTTTCAACTCCTTACAAAGGTTTTCTATGGGGTTGAGATCTGGAGACTGGCTAGGAAACTCCAGGACCTTGAAAGGCTTCTTATGAAGCCACTCCTTAATTGCCCGGGGTTTGTGTTTGGGATCATTATCATGCTGAAAGACCCAGCTACGTTTCATCTTCAATGCCCTTGCTGATGGAAAGAGGTTTTCACTCTAATCTCATGATACATGACCCCATTCATTCTTTACTTTACATGGATGAGTCCTCCTGGTCCCTTAGCAGAAAAACAGCCCCAAATAATAATGTTTCCACCCCCCATGCTTCAAAGTAGGTATGGTGTTCTTTGGATGCAACTCAGCTTTTGTTAGAATTCGGCTAGCTGGATGTGGATCCTCTGTGTCAGAGAGGGATTGGCATGGACCGTGTCGGTGGACCGGTTCTAGGGTTGCTACTGGTTTTCACCAGAGCCCACCGCAAAGCGGGATGGTCTTGCTGCGGCGGTAGCAACCAGGTCGTATCCACCGGCAACGGCTCAACCTCGCTGACTGCTGAGAAGGCGAGGGACAGAAGGATTAGGCAGAGGCAAGGTCAGACATAGCAGAAGGTCGGGGCAGGCGGCAAGGTTCGTAGTCAATGAGGATAGCAGAAGATCTGGAACACAGGCTTTGGACAACACTAATGTTTTCTCTGGCACAAGGCAACAAGATCCGGCAAGGAAGTGCAGGGGAAGTGAGGTAATATACACAGGGAGCAGGTGGAAGCCAATTAGACTGATTGGGCCAGGCACCAATCACTGGTGCACTGGCCCTTTAAATCTTAGAGAGCTGGCGCGCGCGCGCCCTAGAGAGCGGAGCCGCGCGCGCCAGAACATGACAGCCGGGGAGCGGGACGGGTAAGTGGCTTGGGATGGCTATGCGAATCGCATCCCCATCGTGAATGACAGTGCAGCGCTCCCGGTCAGCGGGTCTGACCGGGGCGCTGCAGAAAGGAGAAGGGACCCGGAGCGCTCGGCGTAACAGCTTTCTTTCTCCTCCAAGCCCATCGAGTTGAGTTTTTACCAAAAAGTTGTATTTTGGTTTCATCTGACCATATGACATTCTCCAATACTCTTCTGGATCATCCAAATGCTCTCTAACAAACTTCAGAGGGGCCCGGACATGTACTGGCTTAAGCAGGGGGACACTGCCAGTCCCTGGCGGTGTAGTGTGTTACTGACGGTAGCCTTTGTTATTTTGGTCCCAGCTCTCTGCAGGTCATTCACTAGGTCCCCGTGTGGTTCTGGGATCTTTGCTCACTGTTCTTGTGATCATTTTGACACCACGGGGTGAGATCTTGCGTGGAGCCCAGATCAAGGGAGATTATCAGTGGTCTTGTATGTCTTCCATTTTCTAATAATTGCTCCCACAGTTGATTTCTTCACACCAAGCTGCTTGCCTATTGCAGATTCAGTCTTCCCAGCCTGGTGCAGGTCTACATTTTTGTTTCTGGTGTCCTTTGACAGCTCTTTGGTCTTGGTCATAGTGGAGTTTGGAGTGTGACTGTTTGAGGTTGTGGACAGGTGTATTTTATACTGATAACAAGTTCAAACAGGAGCCATTAATACAGGTAACGAGTGGAGGACAGAGGAGACTCTTAACCCCTTAAGGACTCAGCCCATTTGGACTATTTTATTTTTACGTTTTTGTTTTTTCCTCCTCGCCTTCAAAAAATCATAACTCTTTTATATTTTCATCCACAGACTAGTATGAGGGCTTGTTTTTTGTGCGACCAGTTGTCCATTGTAATGCCATCACTCACTTTACCATAAAATGTATGGTACAACCAAAAAAATACTATTTGTTTGGGGAAATTAAAAAGAAGACCGCAATTTTGCAAATTTTGGAAGGTTTTGTTTTCACACCAAAATGACATGTGTTCTTTATTCTTTGGGTCAATACGATTAAATTGATAACCATGATATATACTTTTCTATTACTGTTGCACTTAAAAAAAAATCACAAACTTTTTAACCAAATTGGTACGTTTATAATCCTATTTCGGCTTTTTTTTTTTTTTTTTACGTTCACCGTACGGTATCATTAACACTTTATTTTAATAGTTCGAATATTTACGCATGCGGCAATACCAAATATGTATATAAATGATTTTTTTTTACACTTTATGGGGGTGAAATAGAGAAAATGGGACAATTTAAGTTTTTATTGGGGAGGGGGGTTTCCACAATTTTTTAAACTTTTTTTTTTTTTACACTTTAATAGTCCCCATAGGGGACATAGCACTGATCAGTGTTATCGGCTATCTTCTGCTCTGGTCTGCTCGATCGCACACCAGAGCAGAAGACCCGTGGAAGGCAGCGGAGGCAGGTGAGGGGACCTCCGTCTGCCGTTCTGGATGATTGGATCGCTGCGGCAGAGCTGCGGGCGATCCGATCATCCATTTAAGTGACCGCGATGCTGCAGATGCCGTGATCTGTATTGATCACGGCATCTGAGGGGTTAATGGCGGATTGATAAAACTAAATAAATTAAAGGGGTATTCCACTATCCCAGCGTTCAGAACATTTTGTTCTGAACACTGAGTGCGGGCTGCAGGGGGTCGTGATGTCGTGGCCACGCCCCCCTGTGATGTCACACCACGCCCCCTCAATGCAAGTCTATGGGAGGGGCGTGGCATAAGCCACGCCCCTCCCATAGACTTGCATTGAGGGGCGTGGTGTGACATCATGAGGGGCGTGACCACAACATCACGACCCCCGCAACCAGTTTTCCAAACGCTGGGGCAGTGGAGTACCCCTCTAATGAGTAAATGTTAGAGACAGAAGAGTGGACAACATACACAGCTCTGCTACATCTGTGCCAATCCCGTCCCAGCATTTCCCTGATTTGTATATGTAAATTAGCACAGTGCAATGGACTACAGGCTGCAGCATGGTAACGAGTGTTGGTGTTATTAATGGTTCCAGTGATCTTCCATATGTTGCGGAGACGTCTCTGGATTCGGCGTGCGTCTCGTAGAGCGCTACGTTTCGTCTTGGCGATGATAAATCAATTCTCTGCTCTATTTATGTACATTGTCATTGCCTGGAGTCAGTGTTATGTGATTTCTGTGCACGGGCGGAGGATTTATGGAATACATTGGATATATATTTGTATATATTTGCAGACAGCTCTCATAGATTCATCGCTCCCTCTCATTTATCTTCTCAGCAGAAGCTCAGATGGATCTCAACTTTAAATGAAGACTGAGCAAAGCATCATGGGATGGATGAGACCCTGCGCCGCTGCGTGTTCTGCATGATTCTTGGGTCTAAGTTCTCTTAATGACCTCTCTGGAGATCTGCAGAGCATTGCTCCCCTCTCACCTCTCCCAGACACATGCAGATTGTTACATCACAGTCCTCCAAATACATCTGCAGGACATTGCTCTATCCTCTCTACCTCCTGACAGATTGTGATATATATATATATATATATATATATATATATATTTGTACACGCACACACATATATACTGCAGATTATTACACACCGACCTCTCTAGAGATCTGCAGTTCATTTCTAATCTGTACAGATAATGTAGTAGACGTAACTTGCAGTCCTATGTAACACCACAGATAACACAGTGATAACTCTCTGAGTACAGATAATGTAGTAGATGTGACCTGCAGTCCTATGTAACACCACAGATAACAGTGATAACTCTCTGAGTACAGATAATGTATAGATGTGACCTGCAGTCCTATGTAACACCACAGATAACACAGTGATAACACTCTGAGTACAGATAATGTATAGATGTGACCTGCAGTCCTATGTAACACCACAGATAACAGTGATAACTTTCTGAGTACAGATAATGTATAGATGGGATCTGCAGTCCTATGTAACACCACAGATAACACAGTGATAACTCTCTGAGACCAGATAATGTATAGATGTGACCTGCAGTCCTATGTAACACCACAGATAACACAGTGATAACACTCTGAGTACAGATAATGTATAGATGTGACCTGCAGTCCTATGTAACACCACAGATAACAGTGATAACTTTCTGAGTACAGATAATGTATAGATGGGATCTGCAGTCCTATGTAACACCACAGATAACACAGTGATAACTCTCTGAGACCAGATAATGTATAGATGTGACCTGCAGTCCTATGTAACACCACAGATAACAGTGATAACTCTCTGAGTACATATAATGTAGTAGATGTAACCTGCAGTCCTATGTAACACCACAGATAACACAGTGATAACTCTCTGAGTACAGATAATGTATAGATGTGACCTGCAGTCCTATGTAACACCACAGATAACACAGTGATAACTCTCTGAGTACAGATAATGTATAGATGTGACCTGCAGTCCTATGTAACACCACAGATAACACAGTGATAACTCTCTGAGTACAGATGATGTATAGATGTGACCTGCAGTCCTATGTAACACCACAGATAACAGTGATAACTCTCTGAGTACAGATAATGTAGATGTGACCTGCAGTCCTATGTAACACCACAGATAACACAGTGATAACTCTCTGAGTACAGATAATGTATAGATGTGACCTGCAGTCCTATGTAACACCACAGATAACACAGTGATAACTCTCTGAGTACAGATAATGTAGATGTGACCTGCAGTCCTATGTAACACCACAGATAACACAGTGATAACTCTCTGAGTACAGATCATGTAGTAGATGTGACCTGCAGTCCTATGTAACAGCACAGATAACGCATTGATAACTCTCTGAGTACAGATAATGTATAGATGTGACCTGCAGTCCTATGTAACACCACAGATAACACAGTGATAACTCTCTGAGTACAGATAATGTATAAATGTGACCTGCAGTCCTATGTAACACCACAGATAACACAGTGATAACTCTCTGAGTACAGATAATGTAATAGATGTGACCTGCAGTCCTATGTAACAGCACACATAACACAATGATAACTCTCTGAGTACAGATAATGTATAGATGTGACCTGCAGTCCTATGTAACACCACATATAACACAGTGATAACTCTCTGAGTACAGATAATGTATAGATGTGACCTGCAGTCCTATGTAACACCACAGATAACACAGTGATAACTCTGAGTACAGATAATGTATAAATGTGACCTGCAGTCCTATGTAACACCACAGATAACACAGTGATAACTCTCTGAGTACAGATAATGTATAGATGTGACCTGCAGTCCTATGTAACACCACAGATAACACAGTGATAACTCTCTGAGTACAGATAATGTAATAAATGTGACCTGCAGTCCTATGTAACAGCACATATAACACAATGATAACACTCACAGTACAAATTCAGTTTTGGCTTCTTACATCCTCTTTATTATTTGCATCTCATCGTCCATAAAGTAAAAAAAAAAAAATTGTTTCATAGAACTTTAATAAAGTTTTCTGATTTCGAATGGATCGGCAGGAGATGTCGGAGGTGGAGGTCAATCTCTGGTTTTGTTTCTTACGGAAAAAAAAGAAGCAGAAAAGTCAATTTCTCCAAGTTATTTCAGATTTCTGCAGATGCTGCCATCTGGCGGCGGCCGGATGGAACACGAACAAATCCTCCGAAAGAGAGGAAGACTCAGGTCTGAGGGGTGGATGTCCTTAATCCAATGTTTCCCAACCAGGGTGCCTCCAGCTGTTGCAAAACTACAACTCCCAGCATGCCCGGACAGCCGTTGGCTGTCCGGGCATGCTTGGAGTTGTAGTTTTGCAACAGCCGGAGGCACCCTGGTTGGGAAACACTGTCTTAATCCCTAAGAAATGACAGATCAGTCTGACACAGACGAAAGAAAATGTTCTAAAATAAAAAAAAACTCAACTTTTGTCACAAATAAGGGGTTTGTTACAATTGTATCCAGTCTGGACAATCCTCTGTGAGCTAAACAACCTGGACTAATGAATATTTGCATGACACATTTTATCTGCACTGATACATTGTAACAAACAAGCAAGGAAATACATTTCTTCTGCTACGTTTCCCGCTGCAGATTGTGTTCAGTCTGAACATGCTGGGAGTTGTAGTTTAGCGCCATTGGGAGGGCCGCAGTTTGGACACCTCTGTGATAGATGCCAGAACATCCTCAAATCAATGACGAGAAAATCTGCTATGTGTGAACGGGGTTTTATAAGATCGTATTCACACGTCCAGTACTGGAATCTGAGCCCAATATCTGTTTGTAGCCTAGTTCTCTTCTTATCATGTTGTTAATACATATGGTTTTACTCACAGGACGGGATACGAGAACAAGATAAGAGGACGGGATGTGAGGTCGGGATATGAGATTGTTAATGAGGACAAGATATAAGGATGGGATAAGAGGATGGGATAAGAGGATGGAATAGGAGGCCGAGATATGAGGACGGATCTGAGGTGAGGATATGAGGACGGGATATGAGGACAGGATATGAGGTGGGATTTGAGGACAGGATATGAGGTTGGGATATGAGGTCGGGATATGAGGTCGGGATATGAGGTTGGGATATGAGGTCGGGATATGAGGTCGGGATATGAGGTTGGGATATGAGGACGAGATGTGAGGACAGGATATGAGGACGGGATATGAGGTTGGGATATGAGGTCGAGATATAAGGACGGGATATGAGGACAGGATATGAGGATGTGATATGAGGTCGAGATATGAGGCCGAGATATGAGGTCGAGATATGAGGCCGAGATATGAGGTCGGGATATGAGGTCGGGATATGAGGCCGAGATATGAGGTCGGAATATGAGAACAAGATAAGAGGACAGGATTTGAGTTCGGGATATGAGATTGTTATGTGAGGACAGGATTTGAGTATTCCAAATGCTAATTTTTACCATTAATATCGGCACTTTGCGATTTCACAAATATTTAGAATATAGTGATATATATTCTTAATGACAAAGATTTGTTTTTTTTTTGTGAATATGCAAATATGCTAATTCACAAATATCGACACTTCCAGTCAGAGGACACTGATCCCTCCATTCTTTTAGGTGAAATATATAATTGTGTAGGCGCACAATGCGAATTTCATTACGAATTTTTGCATGAGAATAAAAGAAAAGGAACATTGCGAATATGCGAATTTGGCAAATATAGGACGAATATTCATCCATATATTCGCAAAATATAGCAAATTCAAAAATGGCCTATGCCGCTCATCACTAGATATGAGGTCGGATATGAGAATGGGATATGAGAACAAGAAAAGAGGACAGGACATAAGTACAGGATATGAGGATAAATATGAGAATGAGATGTGAGAACAAGATATAAGGACAGGATATGAGGACGGGATATGAGGACGGGATATGAGGACGGGATATGAGGACGGGATATGAGGACAGGATATGAGGACAGGATATGAGGACAGGATATGAGGACGTGATATGAGGACGGCATATGAGGACGGGATATGAGGTCACAATATGAGGACAGGATATGAGGTCAAGATATGAGGTCGGATATGGGAACAGGATATGAGAACAAGATATAATGACAGGATATAAGGACGGGATATGAGGACAGGATATAAGGACGGGATATGAGGTCGGGATATGAGGACAGGATATAAGGACGGGATATGAGGACGGGATATGAGGACGGGATATGAGGTCGGGATATGAGGACGAGATATTAGGTCGGGATATAAAGAGGGGATATGAGGTCAGGATATGAGGACAGGGTATGAAGTCGGATATGAGAACGGGATATGAGGACGAGATATCAGGTTGGGATATAAGGACTGGATATGAGGATGGGACACAAGAACAGGATATGAGGACAGGATATGAGGTTGAGATATGAGGTCAGAAATGAGGATGAGACATGAGGACGAGATATGAGGTCGAGATATAAGCTTGGGATATGAGGACGAGATATGAGAACGGGATTTGAGGATGAGATATGAGGACGGGATATAAGAATGTGACATAAGGTCGGAATATGAGGACAGGATATGCAGTCAAGACATGAGGATGAAATATGAGGTTGGGATATGAGGTCGAGACATGAGGACAATATATGAGGTCAGATATGAGGTTGAGATATAAGCTTAGGATATGAGGACGACATATAAGAATGAGATATGAGGTAGGAATGTGAGGACAAGATATGAGGTTGAGATATAAGCTCGGGATATGAGGATGATACATAAAGTTGGAATATGAGGACATGATATGCAGTCGAGACATGAGGATAAAATATGAGGATAAGACATGAGGTCGAGACATGAGGACGATATTTGAGGTCGGGATATTCGGACAAGATATGAGGTTGGGATATGAGGTTAAGACATGAGGACAGAATATGAGGACAAGATATGAAGACGAGATGTAAGGATGACATATGAGGTCAGGATATGAGGACAATAGCGTTAGTGTTGTTTTTCCTCTCCCACAAGGATTAGGTAATAAGATCAGGCAACACCAGGCACTCTGCTAGTATAACCCTATAATCTCCCATATCATGTGACCACCAGAGTGCAAGCTCTTTTGCATATTTCCCATAAGTCATTTTTTTCTGTTGTTTTTGCGTCAATATAAAAAAAAAAGGCACAAACTGAGCGACTCAAGGAAAATATATTTCTACATGGAAACCTATTGCACAGGAGAATAGAAGGAATAAACATTGTATTACGTTCCCTCTCTGAGACGCGTCCGATAACAACTATTACGGCGCTACTTGTAATACAGAACACCCGGTACTGGGACTGGCGCATCCTCAATCACCGCCATCCGCGCAGCCGTTTACTTAGTATGTATGAGCTCATCATTTATACCGCAGATAATGGTGAAGGAGAACAAAACAAGGGCTGGTTCGCTGTGCGCCATTTGTATAGGTGGCGAGTCTGTCATGCTCGCTGCAAATCGACTTAATAGTGTGGGTGTTGTGCATGGAATTAATGAATCTGAGCGATTAAATCAAATATCATGGTAAATCATATTGACACGCATGGCCTGGAAATAAGAGCATTAATCTAATGAGTATTAGTGTCTGATTATTAGCGGCAGCCATGAGCGTTACATTAGGTTAGTATTTCTCAACTAGTGTGCCTCCAGCTGTTGAAAAATGTTAACACCCAGCATATCCCGTCCTCATATGCTGTCCTCATATTCCATCCTCATATCCCGTCCTCCTATTTTGACCTCATATCCCGACCTCATATCCCGTCCTCATATCTCAACCTCATATCCCGACCTTATATCCCGTCCTCATATCCCGACCTTATGTCCCGTCCTCATATCCTGACCTCATATCTTGTCCTCATATCCCATCCTCATATCCCAAACTCATATCCCGTCCTCATATTCTGTCCTCATATCCCATCCTCATATCTCGTCCTCATATCCTGGCCTCATATCCCATCCTCATATCCCATCCTTATATCCTGTCCTCATATCTCGTCCTCATATCCCATCCTCCTATCCCATCCTCATATTCCGTCCTCACATCCCATCCTCATATCCAATCCTCATATCCCATCCTCATATCCCGTGCTCATATCCCATCCTCCTATCCTGTCCTCATATCCCGTCCTCATATCCCATCCTCCTATGCCATCCTCATATTCCGTCCTCACATCCCATCCTCATATCCAATCCTCATATCCCATCCTCATATCCCGTCCTCATATCCCATCCTCATATCCTGTCCTCATATCCCGTCCTCATATCCCGTCCTCATATCCCATCCTCATATCCTGTCCTCAGGTTAGACTGATTTATGATGAAGATATTGTAAGCTAAAAATAGAAGGGGACATGGCTTTGTGGGACTGGGCGTGATTTGCAAGCCAGAACGATGCACAAAAAGGGTAGATAATTAGGGGTGGGGCTTAAGCAGTGGGCGTGTTTTTGTGAGATGGGGTGTGGCTTGCAAGCCAGACTGTCACATTCACCAGGAGATGCAGAGCGGAGCTTGTGGAGTAAGGTACTGGAAGTCCGATATACTTGAATGGTACTTGAAACGAAAAACAATTTAACGTCACAATAAAACTATACATAGTAACATAGTTCATAAGGTTGAAAAAACCCAATCAGGTTCAACCTATAACCCTAATGAGTCCCTACTGAGTTGATCCAGAGGAGGCAAAAACCCTCATACTAGAGGTAAAAATTCCTTCCCGACTCCAAATATGACATCAGAATAAATCCCTGGATCAACCTTCTGTCCCTATAATTCTAATATACATAACCAGTAATGTTATTATTCTCCAAAAATGCATCCAGACCCCTTTTAAATTATTTAACAGAGCTCACCATGACACCTCCTCAGGCAGAGAATTCCACAGTCTCACTGCTCTTACAGTAAAGAACCCCGTCTGTGCTGGTGTAGAAACCTTCTTTCCTCTAGACTTAGAGGATGCCCCCTTGTTATAGATACAGTCCTCGGTATAAATAGATCATGGAGAGATCTCTGTAAGGTCCCTGATATATTTATGCATAGTTATTAGGTCTCTCCTAAGCCTTCTTTATTCTAAACTAAATAACCCTAATTCTGATAATCTTTTTGGGTACTGTATTCCTCCCATTCCCCGTATTACTCTGGTTGCCCATCTTTGAACCCTCTCCAGCTCCACTTTATCTTTCTTGTACACTGGTGCCCAGTACTGTACGCAGTATTCTATGTGTGGTCTGACCAGTACTGTACACAGTATTCTATGTGTGGTCTGACCAGTACTGTACACAGTATTCTATGTGTGGTCTGACCAGTACTGTACACAGTATTCTATGTGTGGTCTGACCAGTACTGTACACAGTATTCTATGTGTGGTCTGACCAGTACTGTACACAGTATTCTATGTGTGGTCTGACCAGTACTGTACACAGTATTCCATGTGTGGTCTGACCAGTACTGTACACAGTATTCTATGTGTGGTCTGACCAGTACTGTACACAGTATTCTATGTGTGGTCTGACCAGTACTGTACACAGTATTCTATGTGTGGTCTGACCAGTACTGTACACAGTATTCTATGTGTGGTCTGACCAGTACTGTACACAGTATTCTATGTGTGGTCTGACCAGTACTGTACACAGTATTCTATGTGTGGTCTGACCAGTACTGTACACAGTATTCTATGTGTGGTCTGACCAGTACTGTACACAGTATTCTGTGTGTGGTCTGACCAGTACTGTACACAGTATTCTATGTGTGGTCTGACTAGTGATTTGTACAGCGGTGGAATTATTTCCTTGTCATGGGCATCTATGCTCCTATTGATGCCCCCCATGATTTTATTTGCATTGATAGCAGCTGCCCGACACTGGTCACTACAGCTAAATTTACTGTTAACTAAGACTCCTAAGTCCTTTTCCACATCAGTCATCCCAAGTGTTCTCCCATTTAATATATTATCCCAACCCGGATTTTTCTTCCCCATGTGCATTACCTTACATTTATCAGTGTTGAAACTCATCTGCCACTTCCCAGCCTAAACCTCCAACCTATCCATATCCATTTGTAACAGTGCACTGTCCTCTATAGTGTTATCTACTATACACAGTGCACTGTCTTCTTTTGTGTTATCTACTATACACAGTGCACTGTCCTCTATTGTGTTTACCACTTTACAGAGTTTAGAATTATCTGCAAAGATTGCTACTTTATTATTCAACCCCTCTACAAGGTCCCCACTAGTAACAGTCACCCAATAAGAATAAGCACCATTAATAACCACCCTCTGTTTCCTATCACTGAGCCAGTTACTTACCCACTTACACACATTCTCCCCCAGCCCCATCCTTCTCATTTTATGTACCAATATTTTATTAAATGCTTTGGAAAAATCCAGATATACGCCATCCAGCCATTCCCCCGGGTCCAGTCTGGAGCTCACCTCCTCATAGAAGCTGATCAGGTGACAGGACCGATCCCTCATAAAGCCATCCTGATATGGGGTCATACATTTATTTTTATCAAGATATTCCAAAATAGCATCTCTTAGAAAACCCTCAAACAATTTACATACAACGGAGGTTAAACTAACAGGTCTATAATTCTGGGGGTCACCTTTTGACCCCATTTTAAATATTGGCATCACATTCGTTATGCACCAGTCCTGGGAACCTTCTCTGTTACTATAGAGTCCCTGAATATTAAAAATAGGGAACTGTCTATTACATTACTCAATCCCTTTAGAACACGGGGGTGAATGTTATCTGTACCTGGTGATTTGACTATTTAGATTTTTTGTAGGCAGCGCTGTACTTCTTCCTGGGTTAGACAGGTGACCTGTACTTCTTCCTGAGTTAGACAGGTGACCTGTACAGGGGAGTTTACCTTATCTCGCTGTATTTCACCTGGCATTTCATTTTCCTCGCTGATTACAGTGGAGAAGAATGTGTTTAATATGTTTGTTTTTTCCTGATCCCCGTTTATAATTTCTTCCTCATCATTTTTAAAGTGCCAACACTTAAATTTTTGACCTTTTTGCTATTTATATAGTTAAAGAACATTTTGGGTTAGTTTTACTTTCTTTGGCAATGAGTCTTTCTGTCTCTATTTTTGCGGCTTTTATCTGTTTTTCACATATTTTAAATTTTTCTCTATAGCTTTTTAATGCTTCTTCACTGCCGTCCTGTTTTAGTAGTTTAAATGCTTTATTTTTGTTGTTTATTGCCCCCTTAACATTTTTGTTCAGCCATATTGGTTTTCTTTTTATTTCTGAACCTTTTATTCCCATAAGGTATATACATCTTACAGTGAGAATTTAAGATATTTTTAAAAGTCTCCCATTTAGTGTCAGTATTGTTCTTTTTGGGGACATTGTCCCATTTCATATTGTTAAGGGCTTCTCTGAGTTGGTTAAACTTTTCCTTCCTAAAGTTCATTGTTTTTGTGGCCCCTCGAGAGATTCCCTTATTGAAGAACAAGTTATAGTGTATTATATTATGATCACTATTTCCTAGGTGTCCTTCTACCTGCACATTAGTTACTCTATCAGATCTGCTAGTTAATACTAAGTCTAATAGGGCGCCCCCTCTGGTCAGGTCTGTTGGTTAATGTTAAGTCTAGTAGGGCGCCCGCCCTGGTCAGGTCTGTTGTTTAAAATGAAGTCTAGCAGGGTGCCCCCTCTGGTCGGGCCCTGCACCATTTGGGACAGATAATTGTCTTTATCTAAAGTCAGAAACTATATATATTAATGAAACACAACACACTGTAACTTAATGTTATACAAAGTAAAATACTATAATATAGCAAAATAAATTTAAGATAACAATACATAAAAACAAAGTAAAATAAGGCCTCGTTCACATTGCCGTTGGACTCTGCTATCCAAATTTCTGTCGACAATTCCGTTTGAACACTGGGAGTTTAGAAGAGAAAAATAGTGTATGAACTATTGTTTTTTTCTCCACTAAATTACCGGATCCCCTGACATATCCTCATTCAAGTCGATGGGGTCAATCGGGAACCAGCAGTGTCCGTTGTGTTCCGCCCAGTTTCAGGGTCCATTCAGACGAAGAAAAAAAAAAAGAGCCAAATGGACCCTGAATGTGAACCTAGCCTAAGAGACAATGACACAATATAACATATAATACAGCATAGCAATAGGTAATACAAAGTAAAATAAGGATCTATTACATAAATTACAATACAATACAACTATAAATGAATGTAACATATATGTAATACAAAACAATCTAATATATCATAATAAAATACAATATAATTCTTCTCCACTGTATTCACCGAGGAAAATGAAATGCCAGGGGAAATACAGCGAAATAAGGTAAACTCCCCAGTACAGGTCACCTTTCTAACCCAGGAAGAAGTACAGGTCACCTGTCTAACCCAGGAAGAAGTACAGGTCACCTGTCTAACCCAGGACGAAGTACAGTGCCGCCTACAAAAAAATCCAAATAGACAAATCACCAGGTCCATATGGGATTCACCCCTGTGTTCTAAAGGAATTAAGAAATGTAATAGACAAACCCCTATTTCTAATATTCAGGGACTTTATAGTAAGAGGGACTGTTCCCCATAGAAGGTTCCCAGGACTGGTGCATGGCAAATGTGGTGCCAATATTTAAAAGGAGTCAAAAGGTGACCCCTGGAATTATAGACCTGTTAGTTTAATCTCTGTTGTATGTAAATTGTTTGAGGGTTTTCTAAGAGATGCTATTTTGGAATATCTTGATAAAAATAAATGTGTGACTCCCATATCAGCATGGCTTTATGAGGGATTGGTTCTGTCACCTGATCAGCTTTTATGAGGAGGTGAGCTCCAGACTGGACCAGGGGCAATTGCTGGATGTCGTATATCTGGATTTTTCCAAAGCATTTGATACGGTGCCACATAAAAGATTGGTGCATAAAATGACAGGGATGGGGCTGGGGAGAATGTGTGTAAGTGGGTAAGTAACTGGCTCAGTGATAGGTAACATAGGGTGGTTATTAATGGTGCTTATTCTGATTGGGTGACTGTTACTAGTGGGGACCACAGGGGTCAGTCTTGGGTACTGTTCTATTTAATATATTTATTAATGACCTTGTAGAGGGGTTGAATAGTAAAGTCACAATATTTGCAGATGATACTAAACTCTCTAAAGCGGTAAACACAAAAGACCTGTGTATAGTAGATAACACAATAGAGGACAGTGCACTGTATATAGAAGATAATACAATAGAGGACAATACAATGTATATAGTAGATAACACTATAGAGGACAGTGCACTGTATATACTATACTGTATAGTACTGGTCAGACCACACATAGAATACTGTGTACAGTACTGGTCAGACCACACATAGAATACTGTGTACAGTACTGGTCAGACCACGCATAGAATACTGTGTAGAGTACTGGGCACCAGTGTACAATAAAGATATAGTGGAGCTGGAGAGGGTTCAAATGGGTAATATGGGGAATGGGAGGACTACAGTACCCAGAAAGATTATCAGAATTAGGGTTATTTAGTTTAGAATAAAGAAGGCTTAGTGGCGACCTAATAACTATGTAGAAATGTATCAGGGGACAGTACAGAGATCTCTCCATGTCCTATTTATACCGAGGACTGTATCTATAACAAAGGGGCATCCTCTACGTCTAGAGGAAAGAAGGTTTCTACACCAGCACAGACGGGGGTTCTTTGCTGTAAGAGCAGTGAGACTGGGGAATTCTCTCCCGGAGGAGGTGGTCATGGGGAACTCTGTAAAAGAATTCAAAAGGGGTCTGGATGCATTTTTGGAGAATAATAACATCGCTTGTTATGTATATTAGATTTATAGGGACAGAACGTTGATCCAGGGATTTATTCTGATGCCATATTTGGAGTCGGGAAGGAATTTTTACCTCTAGTATGAGGGTTTTTTGCCTTCTTCTGGATCAACTCAGTAGGGACTCATTAGGGTTATAGGTTGAACTTGGTGGACTTGGTGTTTTTTCAGCCTTATGAACTAATTTACTATGTTACTATAACACAATGAACTGTACAATAAAACCAGCTATAACACAATAAATAATAAAAACCTATAATAGAACCCTGACTGTACTTTACTCATACCTCCCGTGTACCTATAACTCAGCCGCCCCGGTAAGTAATGTTGCGCCGTCTTTCCTCCCCCTATGTTATCACTTAGTATTCCTTTTTTGTTTGCCGCAGACTAAAGAGACATTTTTTTTCACTTTTTTTTCCGCTTTTGTCTTTCCCCCGCTGTGAAAGAATCCCATTCTGACAAGATCATTGTACGGATGGAGCCGTAACGCAGTTATATTATGATAAATTTAAGCAATAAAAGGCGACTACTTTTCTGCGTTGACTCATAGTTTAGCGATGACATAGAACCCGGGGATCTGATAAGCGGATGCAGAGAATGTTGTTACAAAGTGCTGGAAAACACCGGAATGAGCCTCGGTTTGCAGCAATGGGCCTCGATCTGTCAGGCGGCGCCGGGGGATGACAGCGCCAATGTTGTGTGATGCAGCGGTTTGTTTTGTTGCCGGGAAATGCTATTTAGCATCTGCCTGGTCGCTCATGTTGCAGGTATTCATCCGACACCACGGCTGTGATGGTCGGTGCGGATTACTGAACAGTCAGGATATTAGGGAATAAGTCGGAGGCAGTGGCTCTGGTACCATGTCCCCCATAACAGTGCCAGAAAAAAATTCCTGACAATAAAAAAATAAAGGATCTCTAAAATAGTACAAAAGACCGTAACTCCATAACAGTGCTAGAAACAGTGTCCTGACAATTCAACAAGATACAGGATCCCCATAATAATACCAGACACCGTGCCCCTAACAGTGCCAGAAACAATGTCTTGAAAATAGGACAAGATACAGGATCTCCATAATAGTACCAGAGACCTTGTCCCCATAGCAGTGTCAGAAACAATAAAACTAGATACTGGATCCCCATAATAGTACCAGAGACCATGTCCCCATAGCAGTGTCAGAAACAATAAAACTAGATACTGGATCCCCATAATAGTACCAGAGACCATGTCCCCATAGCAGTGTCAGAAACAATAAAACTAGATACTGGATCCCCATAATAGTACCAGAGACCATGTCCCCATAGCAGTGTCAGAAACAATAAAACTAGATACTGGATTCCCATAATAATACCAGAGACCATGTCCCCATAGCAGTGTCAGAAACAATAAAACTAGATACTGGATCCCCATAATAGTACCAGAGACCTTGTCCCCATAGCAGTGTCAGAAACAATAAAACTAGATACTGGATCCCCATAATAGTACCAGAGACCATGTCCCCATAGCAGTGTCAGAAACAATAAAACTAGATACTGGATCCCCATAATAGTACCAGAGACCTTGTCCCCATAGCAGTGTCAGAAACAATAAAACTAGATACTGGATTCCCATAATAGTACCAGAGACCTTGTCCCCATAGCAGTGTCAGAAACAATAAAACTAGATACTGGATTCCCATAATAGTACCAGAGACCTTGTCCCCATAGCAGTGTCAGAAACAATAAAACTAGATACTGGATTCCCATAATAGTACCAGAGACCTTGTCCCCATAGCAGTGTCAGAAACAATAAAACTAGATACTGGATTCCCATAATAGTACCAGAGACCATGCCCCTAATAGTGATGAGTGGCAAAGGCCATATTAAAATTCGTAATTTTTCTGCGAATATATGGACGAATATTCATCCCATGTTTGTGAAATTTGCATATTCGCTATGTTCTTTCTCTGTTTTTTCCCCCGTGAGAAAATGTGTAAGGAAATTTGCATAGTGCGCATGCGCGATCATATCTTTCACCTAAATGAAGGGAAGGAACAGTGTCCAGTCTGGAAGTGCCGATTTTCACATAAATTGACATAAAAAAATTTTCAGAAAAAAAAAAAAAAAAGAATAATCGTCGTTACGAATATATATCACTATATTCTAAATATTTGCAAAATCGCGCACTGCCGATAAAAATTTGCATTTCCAATATTTGCGCCCAACACTAGCCCCTAACAGTGCCAGAAACAATGTCCTAAAAAATAGGACAAGATAGAGGATCTCCATAATAGTGCCAGAGACCATACCCTCATACCAGTGCTGGGATGAGGGTATGGTACATTGTCTCCATAATAGTACCAGAGACCGTAACTTCATAACAGTGCTGGAAACAGTGTCCCAATAATGGAACAAGCTACAGGATCTCCATAATAGTACCAGAGACCATGCCCCCATATCAGTGCTGGAAACAGTGTCCCAATAATAAAACAAGATACTGTGACCCCTCGACCTACGATGGCCCCGACATACGATCATTTCAGCATACGATCACTCTCAGAGACCATCACACGGTGAAGGCAGCATCAACATACGATGCTTTTGTATGTCGGGGCCATAAACGACTATCCGGCAGCGCAGACTGCTTCAGCTACCACCGGATAGCCGTTTACGGTGCCCCGTGTGGTCCGCTGACGATCACTTACCTGTCCTCGGGGCTCTGGCGCGTCCTCTTGGGGATCTCCTGCATCGTCGGCGCTCTCCATCGTCGTCATCACGTCACTGCGCACGGTGTCACGTCGTCCAATCGGAGCGGCGTGCGTAGCGACCTGATGGCGATGACGGAGAGCGAGGATGCCGGGGAAGCAGAGGCCTTGCCGGAGCGTCGGGGACATTACGGGGACGCGGTGACAGCGATGGAAAGCGTCATCCAGGGCAGCGATGACGAGCAGTGACGGTCCGGAGCGGCGGGGGACAGGTGAGTACAACTTTCTCTAACAGTGGTCTTCAACCTGCGGACCTCCAGATGTTGCAAAACTACAACTCCCAGCATGCCCGGACAGCCGTTGGCTGTCCGGGCATGCTGGGTGTTGTAGTTTTGCAACATCTGAAGGTCCGCAGGTTGTAGACCACTGTCCTATACTTTACATTGCACGGATCCCTCAACATACGATGGTTTCAACAAACGATGGTCCATTTGGAACGGATTACCATCGTATGCTGAGGGACCATTGGACAGGATTTCTATAATAGTACCACAAGCCATACCCCCCATAACAGTACTATAGAGCACCTGCTATTTATTGATGTCAGACTGATTATAAAACGCAGCCATTAGAGTGCCCCCATAACAGTGCCCCCATAGTCATTACTGCCGTTGTTAACCACAAGGCTGCAGTGATAAGGACGGATACATTCGGTGATATAGAATAATATATATTTATGTCTCCTGGCACCAGTCATCTCTTACAATGGCTGTGAGGGTCGGAGAGACAATGGGACGTGTGGAGTGTTATTCCAGACGGATCCACTCGTCGCTTTCCTTTGTCTCTGCGCGGTTGTCGCACAGATCGCAGTTTACATTGCTTGATGATATGACAAGAAACACACAAAAAAATGTTTTATTTAAATGGTGCCAGAACAATAAACAGATTTGTTAATTACTTCTATTTAAAAAATCTTAATCCTTCCAGTGCTTATCAGCTGCTGTATGTTCCTGAGGAAGTTGTGTAGTTCTTTCCAGTTTAGCACAGTGCTCTCTGCTGCCACCTCTGTCCATGTCAGGAACTGTCCAGAGCAGGAGAGATTTGTTATGGGGATTTGCTCCTACTCTGGACAGTTCCTGACATGGACAGAGGTGGCAGCAGAGAGCACTGTGGTCAGACAGAAAATACATTTAAAAAGAAAACCGCAGCTGATAAAAATCTTAATCCTTCCAGTACTAATCAGCTGGTGTATGCTCCACAGGAAGTTGTTTTCTTTTTGAATGTCTTTTCTGTCTGACCACAGTGCTCTCTACTGACACCTCTATCCATGTCAGGAACTGGCAGAGTACAAGCAAATTCCCATATCAAACCTCTCCTGCTCTGGACAGTTCCTGATAAGGACGAAGGTGTCAGCAGAGAGCACTGTGGTCAGACAGGAGAGAAGTACACAACTTCCTGTTGGGCATACAGCAGCTGATAAGTACTGGAAGGATTAAGATTTTTAAATAGAAGTCATTTACAAATCTGTTTAACTTTGTGGCACCAGTTAATTTTAGATTTTTTTTTTTCCACTGGAGTACCCCTTTAAGGGAGATGGAGCGGATTCTGGAGGTCCATATGATGACCTCTGACTATTGGGATTGTTGCCCTCGAGATGTTGCAAAACTACAACTCTCTGCATGCCCAAACAGCCAACGGCCGTCCGGGCATGCTGGGAGTTGTAGTTTGGTGACAGCTGGAGTAGCCCTGGTTACAATATACTTTACTTAAAGAGTTGACTTAGGAGGAGTCAATGCTTCTCCCTCTCCAAACTCCCTAATCGCTTTCAGATATTATTATTATTATTATTATTATTATTATTATTATCTATATTACTATTATTAATTATTATTATTATCTATATTACTATTATTATTATCTATAGTAATAATGATAGTAATATAGATAATAATAATAATAATAATAATAGTAATATAGATAATAATAATAATAATAATAATAATAATAATAATAATAATAATAACTGTTATTACTTGACTTGAAGGTTGTTTCCCATTCATTAATTAGCCTTGTTCCTTAATTGAGTAGTAACTGTGGAGAGGAAGAATCCATAATCTTTACCCCACCCATGAGGAAAGGGGGTGGAGCCAAACTAAGCAGGGGAGGGTCTCCTTAAAGGGGTACTCTGGAGGAAAAAAAATTCAAATCAACTGGTGCCACAAAGTTACACAGATTTGTTAATTACTTCTATTCAAAACACGTAATCCTTCCAGTATTTATCAGCTGCTGTATGCTCCACAGAAAGTTGTGTAGTTCTTTCCAGTTTGACCACAGTCCTCTCTGCTGCCACCTCTGTCCATGTCAGGAACTGACCAAAGCTGGTTTTTGCTATGGAGAGTTGATCATGTTCTAGACAGTTCTTGACACAGACAGAAGCGGCAGTAGAGAGCACTGTGGTCAGACTGGAAAGAACTACAAAACTTCCTGTGGAGCATACAGCAGCTTGAAGGATTAACATTTTTATATAGAAGTAATTGACAAATCTGTATACTAGTTGATTTGAATTTTTAATTTTTTTTCCTTTGGAGTACCCCTTTAGGTTTGGGGTGGGCATATTTTTGGGCTATGCTCTGGGTCATCATTTTATTATTTTATGGCCCACCATACCCCACTTTAGTAACTTAGTGCACCCCATGTAACGCTCCTTGAGGGGGGGGGGTCCCGCTGTTCTGGCTCCATAGGCAGCTATGTAAAAGCTCAAGGCCCCTGACTGCGCTCCTGCTCTACTGTGACCGGTGTGCACCCGCAGAGCTGTTTATGTCCACATATGAGGTATGTCCTTATTCCAAAGAAATGTATTTACAAATTTTTGGTGACATTTTCTCCCTTTGTCACTTATAAAAATGAAAACTTCTGGGTAACCCCAGCATTTTAGTGTAAAAAAATCACGTTTCCTTTTCACATCCCACTTTAATGAACATTTATCAAACACCTGTGGGGTGTTAAGGATCACTGTACCCCCTTGCTATGTTCCTTGAGGGGTGCAGTTTCCAAAATGGTATGCCATGTTTTTTTTTTTTTTTTTTTTTTTTTTTTTTTTGCTGTTCTGGCACCATAGGGGCTTCCTAAATGGGACATGCCCCCCAAAAACCATTTAATCAAAATTTGCTTTCCAAAAGCCAAATGTGACTCCTTCTCTTCTGGAGGAGAAGCTTGAGAAAAATAACCCTTTAGAGATCTCTAGCTTCTCCTCCATTTCGTGCTGATGTTTTCTGCAACCCAGAAGGCCAGCAGCGACTCCACCTAAACTAAGTACCCCATTTTCACTGGGGTGATAGGCTTATTCTATCCTACTCAAGGTGAGCGGCCATCTATATGGTCTCTTCTGCCAATCCTTGAACTGACGCCTCTTGTTACCAAGGGTAATGCGCTAGGCGCCGGTATCGCTCTTCTCTCTTTTCTCCCACTGAATCCTTCTCTTCTGAGCATTGTAGTGCACCCGCAGTGCCCTTTACATCCACACATGGGGTATTTCCATACTCAGAAGAGATGGGGTTATACATTTTGAGGGGCATTTTCTCCTATTACCCCTTGTAAAAATGTAAAATTTGGGGTAGTGGAAAAAAAATGATAACAAATTATTTACACATCCAACATTAACGAAAAGTTGTGAATCACCTGTGGAGTGTTAAGGCTCACTGGACCCCTTGTTACATTTCTTAAGGGGTATAGTTTCCCAAATGGTATGCCATGTTTTTTTTTTTTTTTTTTTTTTTAAGTTCTGGCACCATAGGGGCTTCCTAAATGTGACATGCCCCCCAAAAACCATTTCAGAAAAAATCATCCTCCAAAATCCCATTGTCGCTCCTTCCCTTCTGAGCCTTGCAGTGCACACGCAGAAAACTTTACATACACATATGAGGTATTTCCTTACTCGAGAGAAATTGGGTTACAAATTTTGGGGGGCTTTTTCTCCTTTTACCCCTTGTAAAATTTCAAAAACTGGGTCTACAAGAACATGCAAGTGTAAAAAATGAAGATTTTGAATTTTCTCCTTCACTTTGCTGCTATTCCTGTGAAACACCTAAAGGGTTAACATACTTTCTGAATGTCATTTTGAATACTTTGAGGGGTGCAGTTTCTATAATGGGGTCATTTATGGGATATTTATAATATGAAGACTCTTCAAATCCACTTCAAAACCGAACTGGTCCCTGAAAAATTCAGATTTTGAAAATTTTCTGAAAAATTGGAAAATTGCTACTGAACTTTGAAGCCTCTGATGTCTTCCGAAAGTAAAAACATCTCAACTTTATGATGCAAACATAAAGAAGACAGATTGTATATGTGAATCAATGTATAATTTATTTGGAGTGTCTATTTTCCTTATAAGCAGAGAGTTTCAATGTAAAAAAAAATGCTAAATCTTCTAATTTTTTCATCAAATTTTGGGATTTTTCACCAAGAAAGGATGCAAGTAATGCTGAAAGTTTACCACTATGTTAAAGTAGAATATGTCACGAAAAAACAATCTCGTAATCAGAATGAAAAGTAAAAGCATTCCAGAGTTATTAATGCTTAAAGTGACAGTGGTCAGATTTGCAAAAAACACTCTGGTGCTTAGGGTGAAAATGGGCTTGGTCTTTAAGGGGTTAATTTAGAAAGTGTGCCAATTTACAGCAGTATTTCTCTTATTTGATCTCTTCATCTCATAGAAAACTACAACTCTCAGCATGCCCTGACAGCCCTCCTCAAGCTGTGTCCCTCCATC